>NC_055691.1:35206449-35476449 GCF_017639745.1 Melanotaenia boesemani
CAGGAAAGTACGATTGTGAAAAATGTTTAAAGGCTGAACCAGTTGCTTTGAAAAACAGAACATGGATGAATGTCAAATTCTACATTCACAACCGCATAACAACAAACAAAAAGAAGCTGCAACACTGCTAATTTAGAGTTAAGGAAGGACATTTTTTCAATTGTCTGTAGTCATGCTTTTTATATTTAGTTATGCTTTTTATATTTGTTTACAAAGACTGTTCAATACCTCCAGTACACTGAAAAGAATCTTTTAAAGAGAAACACCAAATCCATTTTAGAAATCTGGCAATCCTTTTTTTTTTTTTTTTTTTTAAGCATCTTCAGTTAAATGCCAGCAAAATAACTGCAGTCAGCTGTAAAGTTTCATTTTATGTTAAAGATGGTGTTTATAACTGAGTACATTACAAAAAAAAAAGTTGTTGAAAAAAAAAAGCTGCTTTGCAGTTAATTGAAAGAAACCACTTTAAAAAAATGTTCAGGAAAAAACAGACTGTAAGCACTTTCAGTGCATGTTCACCTGTTCAATATTATATAAAGAACCTGGAAAACTTCTTTTTTTTTGGGGGGGGGGTATAAGTTTATTTCTTTCATCATTTGGTGATTGAATAGCTTATTGTTTGCAGGTCAATAAAAGGTATTCTGCAATGATTTCCATAGAATCTATTTTTACATGTCTGTTGCATATGTCTGTACAAGTTATTGATGATTTAATTTTAATCTACAATATAATAGAAAACTTTATTTGTCCCACATTAGGGAAACTGCAATGCTGCAGCAGCAGAAGTACAGCAAACAAATAGAAATGTTTACAGACATAAACACAGGATAAACAGACAGTACAGGAGTTAAAGAAAGAAAAAAAAAAGACAAGTAGTAAATAAATATAAACAGTTATTTGACAGGGTAAATGAGTACAGTATATGGTTATGGCTGACTAAATATCTCAAGAAATTGAAGGTCCCCACTTGGTAAGTTTTGACGTGTAAAATATGCTAATATTATGTAAATCTGGTCCCCATTTGCCATGTTTATTAGAAAGTAAATGAGTCCCCATTAAGCATCATCCAAACAGGTTGATGAACTTACTTTTGAAATTCAGTCATTTGAAGCTGTGTATAGGATGATAACACTTCAAATAGTATACCAGATTTTTTGTTAGTCTGTAAAACCACCAGAAGGGGTGGTCCCCACAAGTGATGATGAGAAAGTTGGTCCCCATTCCCCACGGAAACCAGTCTGTGTGTGTGTGTGTGTGTGTGTGTGTGTGTGTGTGTGTGTGTGTGTGTTGGAGCAGATCAATGGGCTTATTAACAAAACTCAAAGCAGATGTACAGGCAAGCACAGGCAGCAGAATTAACAGGACTTTTCAGGAAGAAGGTTAAAAAGAAAAGGTAAAACTGGCTGAAATAAGAGCAAACAAAGCAAAATCCAAACAAAGACACAATTAATAGTCCGTCACAAAAGCATTTAATCTAAAAAAAACTATGGGTCACTTCAGGCATGTGATGGCTATTTAGCCACCAACACAAAGGAAACTTGGGAGCGTGACCTAGGACAGTTTTTGATGAACACTGGTGGGAATCTGCGCTGAGGTTATTCACAAAACCTCTATTTGTGTCGTTTGACCTCGATACAGTTTAAAGTTGCATTTTGGTGACAGATGTTCCCAAATCCGTCAGATGTTTGCGACAGATGTGGAGGCTCACCCTGGAACCAAGTAGTGCTCCATTCATGGTTCAGATGCCTTTTTGGGTTGTTTGTTTTTTTGCAGTTATCTTGTTAAAGAAGAGCATGTGCTCAATAAAAACGTCAGCATTGACCAGTTGGGCATGTGCATTTAGAAGTTCAAGATAATCAGACATACAGTGCATGGTAGTAACATCTGTAGTTGTCCACGAGAGGGAGGCTGCGTACCGCCATCAGGGTGGAACAGAAACACAGGTAGCCAGTTTTTCGGTTCAAGACACCACCACAAAAAGACTTTCCACCTTTTTTATGGAAACTTGCTTGATTTGGTCTTGGTGGTCCTAATTGTTTTGTTGCCAATTTATCTTCATTAATCCGACAACTGAAGGGAAATTATTTCAAAGACACAATAGATTTGCTCCAACAGCCATCTTTGACCTTGAGTGCAGCCAGCTCCATCCACGCAGCTGGCCAGGCTGGATTATATGTACTGTATGATGAAAGCACACAAGTTCAAGCCCTCCCAACACCCAGAGACATTGCGCTGTAGTTCCTGCTGTTTGGGGGGAAAAAAAAAATAAGGTTTTACATGACAGATAATGAGAGCAATCCGGGCAGTTTCTCATGCTGATTGGTCATTGACATACAGGCAGGACAAGGTATTCAGAAAGCTTACGGTGGCTAGTTTGTTTTGTTTGCTTATCGTTGTTGTTTTGTTTTTTTCATTTATCTCCTTTGGGGATGTGTCGCCCCACCACTGTTATGGACAAAATGCCCTGCTGAAGGTTGCAAGTATGACTAAATCAATGAGCATGGGGTTACAAAAAAACTCGATTTGAAGCTGGAGCTTGAAGCTACATTAGCATTAGCATACTATGCCCAAACAGGTATAAAACACTGTAATCAGTTAAATAAGAGCCAAATCATCTTCAGTTTACAACTTAACTAAAATAATACAAGTTCTTTTAAAACTATAGTAATGAGCTATAAGGTGAAGTAAACACAAACATCCTTCAAGAGTACCTGCTGGATTGCTTTTGGACACATTAGGACATGGTTTTATCAAGAACAGATACATGGTGTTGCAGAAAAAAGAATTAGGGTGAAAAGTGGATTAACTGCAAACAGAGACGATGAAAGATCTCAGTTAAGGTTTGCCCCGTGTTCGGATCAATATGCAATCATGTCAGCTGCCTCTGCTGCTCCACGTAACCTAAGCCTGACCGAAATGTACAAAATGTGAAACAGGACAAAACTAAAAATTGACAAAGGCGGATGTGACAAGGAGGACTTCTTTCAATTCAAATGTATTTATATAGCACATTAAAACAACTTGAGTTGCTTCACAATACCAACTGTAGTCAATAAATACATAAAACACAAATAAAAAAATAAACAAACATAGTGAAATAATGTCAAGCCAAGGTAAACTCAATTTTTTAGCATTTGAAGAAGAAGAGGTGAGTTTTCAGTCTAGACCTGACAGACAGAGGGAGGCTGTTCCACAGTCTGGTGCTGCCATGGAGAAGCTCCAGCACCTCTGGTTTTTAGCCTGGTTTTAGGGACAACCAGCAGGAACTGCTAAGCTGACCTCAAGGTTCTGGGCGAAGTGCAGGGCTGCAACAACTCATTCAAATAAGATGGGCCCATAGTGTGCAAACACTTAAAAACAATAAAAAAAACCTTAAATTTGACATGAAAACAGACAGGAAGCCAGCGTAAGGAGCACAAAACAGGGGAGATGTGTTCATCCCACGTTCTTAGTGACAGCTAGAGAAATGAGTAATGGGTTTTTAATTTGGATGGGATGTGTAAATAGGAAATATCACCAAGAAGACAGAGTGGAGCTGATGCTGGAGCTCAGGATGGTGGCGAGTGTTTCAGTCATTTTGATTTATTAAAACTGAACAGACTGACAAAGTCAAATGGTGTGTAAGTTGTTTCTGTGTCCTAAAGTGCAATGTGATGTGTTCCTCAGTTAATTGAGGTGGTTGTAATGCATGATTGTTTAGGCAGATTTTTTCTACTTAATCTTAAAGTTGATTCAGCAGAGATTGTGTTTTCTCACATCTGCATCAGAATGTGAAATGAGATAAACTGATTATCTGTGAACAGGTGGTGGAGCTGTGTAAGTCTTTTTTGTTCCCAGGTGGAAAAATAAATGAATTTATTTTGTAATGTATGGGTTGGATTGTGTCCCAGTGGGGTCAGAGTTGAAGAATCAGTGATGGTTTTGTATTCAAGCTTGAACCTTGATAAGACCTGCTAGGGGGCAGCTTTACGGACCCTCACTATGTAATCATTTATTGAGTCAAGGTAATTATAATGACTTTCTCAAAAGCTAAATCCATTAGTGTGTGCTTATATTTAAAAAAGTAAGCTTCAGTTGGTTGTTCCAGAAGCATCTGAGCATGTTGCCACATGTTGGGCTGGGCTTAAGATTGTGGTTTTAGGAAACCAACCATGTTAGCTTTTAAGAAAATTAGTTAAACAAAAATCATCTTCAAAATATTTGTTATCATTTTTTTAGTTTTGGCAGGACTATGTTCTTTAAAATAGCACATATGTAGATAAAATATGTTTTACCAATAATATTATTGTAAGATGCTGCGGTTTACCCACCAGGTTTGACTAAAATCGGCCATGACTTACGCCCTGATTACAGCTTGAATCTCTTTAGATTAATCAAATATATTAGTTTCCAGTCAGTGCATGCCTCATGTACCAAACACCCTTGTCTGCACTCTTCTAACTGACATCATGAAGAATTTGCCGCCTCACCATCTGTGTGTTATCATACGCATCCTTTCCCTGGATAACTGCTTTCACTGTTCATAATTTCTTTAAAAAATCCCAAAGGTCAAGATGAGGGAAAAACAGGAACGCATAAAAAGTTTTTCTTTAGTACTCAGCTTTAACAGATGTCCAGAAAAGAATAGCATTTGGGAAATGAATGCAGCTTATCACTTAAAAGGCTCCCAGTGGGAAGGATGCTCCATTTGTTAAGAACATGAAACTGAAGAGCTTATTTTTATTGCAGGGAAGAGACCATCCATCATGCCATGTTATGACCATGGAGACAGTGGCCATACTGTAACCTATATACCAATGTGATAGATTTCCCTTTTCAACACATTGGTATTTGCCATGGTTTAGCCGAGTGTATTAGTGAGGGGATCTCCTACATTCAAAGACAGCTTATATTTATGTGTCTCTGCATCAACGTCTATATAACAAAACTAAGCTAAACAAAACTAACATTGATACCCTTTGGTTGAATTCTACATAAGGCACCATGGCCCTAAACTTAGCTCAATACATGTGTATTCAGTATTTTCCACCTATTTTACTGAACTATTTACAGTAACTAAAGATTCATCCCTTCCATTAAATGATCTACCAGGACAAAATATTTTGTCCCTGGTGAAAACCAACCAAGGTCTGAGATTTAACATGCAGTTCAGCGGTGAGAGGAAATTTGGATTTATTGTTGTTTTTCAGTACACAATCCATATCTCCTACTAAACCTAATCAATTATTAACATTATTTTAGTTTTTTGTCTTTTTTGTCTGCCCCTCTCCACAGACTGGAAGGCCCTGCACACAGGTGGTTTGATAACAGGTTTGCACTTATCCACGTGCAAACCGGTTGCATGTGGATGATAGTGAACATTGTCAGAAATGCTTATTGCTAGTGAGCATTTTGGAAAGCATCTTTTTTTCACTGACTGACTGTGGCATTGGGAGTGGAGTGGAAAGCCAGGATTTTGGCTTCCATGGTTAGGTCTGTGATGAACTGGTGACCTGTTCAGGTGTACCTGCCTCTCGCCTGCTGAATGCTGAGACCGTGACCCTTAATTGGACTAAGTGGTATAGATAATGAATGAATGGATGTTCAGGTTGTGAACTGCTGTCATCCTGGTTTAACATCAATTATGTGAGTTATGAAGGTAATTGGCAGCACCAGATTATACTTTATACCTTTTAAAGACATTTTGTTTGTTTGTTCACATAAAGATATTTTTATTTATTAAATTTGACCAATCTGGATTATTTTGTGTAAGCCTATTAACCCAAAACTTTGCTATTTTAATTACAGGTTGCAACACCACAAAATTTGAATCAGAGTGAGATGAATGTTTTCAGACTTTTGATAATAAAGGTGATTTCATAAACAAACAAACAAAAGAAAACTGGCTAAATGTTCTCTGATCATGCATTAAAGACATGCCCACTAAAACCTTCCTGTGTGCTTTCTATGAATTCCAGATCACCTCCCCATGTGCACTTTTTTTTTACGTGGGAATGTGTTTTTAGAGTCAGATCAGACATTTTCCACTACTTCTTTGAGCTTGATACTTTGCAGTGGCTGAAAACAGTAAACTATTTTTTAATGCATTCCTTATTGTGTGAAATCCTATAAAACGCTCTGATACATCCAAGTCATTTTAACACTTGCTGCATTATTTATAAATAATAAACTGAGCAGCAGACTATAAACTTGTGAGATTTAAGATAAAAATGTCTCCCTCTAGGAGAGTTTATCTATCTGTAGCTCCTATCAAAACCTATAACTACAGCAAAATATAAAATCTAATTAATTAATTATTTCTTTGTAGTACTTCTTTCTTTCACAATAATATTACATTTAACCCCTTTTGTGATGTGGCTATAGAATAATAATTCAGCAATGTGGGTTTAATGGAACCACGTACTCCCCTATGAAACACCAGACCCCACCATGCATAAATATCACTGGTTTATTTTCATTTAGAAGTAACAGCTGTGTCCTTGAGCAACGTGAATTGTCTCCTGCAATTCCTTAACCTCTCCTGAACTGACTTTGGAGATGCTATTTAGTATTTTTTATTTATTTGATTAAAACAGTCTCTAACAATAGACATTTCTTTTAAAATGAATACCTTGACTTACTGTTACGCTATTTTGCTAAAGGTGAATGAAAAATTCTGTCTCCTGCTTTTATGTATGGTAAATGTGGTTATAATTACCAACAAGTTAGCTTTAACTGACAAATTTCTTTGCCCTATGTGGGCCGCTGTTATTAACTTTAACTAAATTTAGTCAAAGCGATAAATGATGACTGTTTAATCCTTGTAGGTTGCAAAAATTTACTATCCTTTCAGGTCACAGTGGGACAAAAAAGTCCCTGATTGCCTATAAGGCTTAGTCTTTCAAAGTTCTTTATGTGCAGCAGCTCCTGGATACTCATTAATCACTGGGACTGTATTCTGTAGTCCATATGGTTCTTTTCTACTATATTTCAAGATTTTTTTCAATTTTGTCAGTGTCACATCAGCATAGCCTACAAATAGCAAAAGCCTAATCTACAGCTACTCACCAGCTAAAGCTAACTAGCTGCACGATGCCTCCTTTCTCGAATAACAATTATTACAAACTTCTACAGAGGATCACCATGCTGGAAACAAAGATTCAGAGGTGAAAAAATGAGCGGTGAATATGGAACTGAATGGACTGTGTGGAAAAGATGCAACATTGCCATTGACGAAAAACAAAGGACACGCTCTTGCTAACATGATGCTAATTAGCACTAACATGACTGAAATGAAACAGGAGGATGGTGTACAAGGTAATAACTACTCAGCAATAGTCCTCCCTGGAATGCTCTTGCGCAAAGCCGATGAGTAAATCATCACACAGAGAAATGGGAGGACAAGGAACCGGCAGAGCCTGGTTTGCTGGGATTAGCGATGTGATCGGCTGGCCTGCTTTGCCGTTCAGACCAAGTACCTCTTTAGCAAGATACTGTCATGACCAGCTGTCAAAAGGAAAACTAACTAGTCTCCTCCTCAACAATCAGACATGCAACTAGAACAGATTTATTGTGTCTTCCCGTTATCCTCAGAATTCTTCTGAAGGAATTTTTGCCAGAAATGACAAAACAACTTTGTTTTTCCGAACGGTTTCAGACCCTGAAATTCCAGATTTAAAGATAGCTGCGGCTAGAACTACCTGTAGTTCATTGTTGTCTTTATTAAATTTCTTTCCAATATATTTCACTAAGTTTCTATTGTAAATATCACTGAGTTGCTGTTGTGGATAATTTTGTTGTTAAGGTGAAGTTGTTCAGTTAATATGTGTTGTTTATTAATTATTTTCAACTAAATTGGCTTGAGCTCTCAGAGTGCATATTTTTACTATTTATTTGTGGTTTTCTAGTTTTATATGTAACTGAAGATGCTTACAAACTGGCTACTTTGGAGGCATTCCTGTTTTCCAAGTTGGTGCAGCTGTTGCTCGGAATTACAAGACATGGACTGCGATGGACTGGCGGCCTGTTCAAAGTGTACTCGGCCTCTCACCTGCTAATTGTGGGATAGGCTCCAGCTTCCCCGTGACCTTTAATTGGACTAAGAAAATTAATGAATGGATCACACCATTACTCCACTGCTGTGGGATTCTGGATCTACATCTGATGACCTGCATGAAATCTCCCTACACAACAAGGAAAGACCAAAGAACAATTCAGAAAGTAAAAGGCAACAAGAAAAGCAAACAGCTGGGTCTCAGACTCTGATTGTTGGTGACTTTGGTGTGAAAGACGTGAGAAACGTGTGGAAAACATAAAAAAGTGCTTTTCCAAGAATATGGTATCAGATGTGATGAAATTATGCAAACTTTGGCTGCACAGCCAAGTATGGAAAACCTCATCCTACACGGGGGTGGAACACAGGTGCTAAAACAGGACTTTACTGATCTGTTAGATACAATCAGCTGTCTGGGTGCCCGGATATTCATCAGTGGCCTCTCCCTCCAATCAGAGAAGGAGTGAAGAGATTAATTATTCATTCATTCACAATACATGGCTGTCAGCTGCATGTACCACACATTCAGTTTTTTTCATAGACAATTTCAACTTCTTCTGGGACTGCAGAAGACAGATGGATTCTGTCTAAACAGGTCAGGACTCTCTGTTCCCTCAGACAAGGATAACAGAGGAGACAGACCAAAACACGCTAAGACAGAATCTAGTAGAAACATTGAGATAAAACCGCCTCAGCCCTCTCCTGAAGACCATGACATACATGAAACCCCAAAAGCTTCCAGACTACAGAAACTTCAGAAATCAAGGTTAAAAACTTTGATTTTCTGTTGACTTTTATCAAAACAGCTGTTAATTCCTCACACTGGAACTTTTATTGAATGCATTTTATCCAAATTTATTTTAGCTTTTTTAGCTTTATTTTATTTCTTTTTAAACATTGTTTTTAAGCACTTTTAAATGCTTCGTCTGCATCCCGCTGTAATGCTTTTGATGTTTTATGTTTTGAGTGGTCTTCTACATAAAATGTGCTTTAAAAATAAACTTATGAAAACAATTGTTTAATAATTACACATGAAAAGGAAATTTAAAAGTAAATAAATTAAAATAGAAAGCTGGTTGCCAGATGGGATGATTTATGAATGACCGCCCATAGTGCCGGGTCTGCTGCAGACACAGAAACACACAGAAAAAAACAGATATCTCTGCTTTGTCATGGCCGATTTTATTTCTCTGTAAAGGCAACAAAACTCATCCACTTGCTGCATAGCTCAACATATCGGTCATTTGGTCTTGTCGATAGTGTGAAAGACTTGTTAATGTTTTTGTCATGTTAATTCTCAAGAAGAAAAAAATTATTTTTGTTCAATTCCAAAATAATTTAGGTGCAAAGAACAAATTCTCACAAACATCATTGGTTAAAAAAAAAATAAATAAATAACCTTTGTTAGAATTTGTTAGAATTTTCCAAATTCTTCTTTCTTTTATGAATTTTGTCAACTCTGCTTGCTGTGAATCATATTCTGCCCCCTCACAAGTTTCTCCCTCTGTTAAAATAGAGAGTTGGCTTTCACACTTGTCATTCCTTTGCTAATTCAAGATCCTCCTTATACTCCTAATTAGTCACTCATTCATCCTCTTCACACAGTCTTTCTTCCATTTTCTTTCACAGCAGAAGTAGCCTGGAATGCTGAGAGAGTGTCTTCATTATAGAAGACATCATTTGGTAATACTTCTTCCAACTCAAGTTTGGTAGCTCCTTTTCCTTGAAAGATACAATCGACCTTGGAGTGTTCCGATGGGGGAAACACTAAAGCTGAGTTATGCGGCTGAGTGTGGGAAGAAAAGTGTAATAACTTTCACCTGAATGCCTCCACTCCACCAAACACCCTGGGTTCGTCATTCACAGTCGTCAGACCCCCCCTTGTTTTTGGTGAAAGAGGCCTGCTGGGATCTCGCACTAATGAGGCAGCAGGCATTTCTTTGGCTCATTACAAACTTCTGTGTGGAGCTTTTCTCTTGACTAGAAGCTACACCCGCTACCAGCTACTTTTTCTCAGAGTGAAAGGGATTCACAATTAATGATGCAATTATGCTAATGGTCTTGTCAAGCCACTTGTTTGTCTCTCCTCCTACTAAGTATCAATCCTGTTAAAGAATAGCGCTGAGCAGTGAGCATGAGCGCATATTTCTGCCCATGACTTGGAAGTTTCCTGAGAAATAGTCTGCAGTACTAAGATGATGAAAGCATTAGCTAAAAAATATCGACATGTCAGTCAAAGGAATGGCAGGTCCAAAACGTTGTCTCTCATTTATTCATTGTTTCAGATTTTAAAAAAAGTGCTGTCTTGCATTTATAAATCTCTTTTAGTGACATCATTACTAACTTTCTTTTAGTGAAACACATTCCAGTCTTTCATTTCTAATGATCTAATCTTAAAAAATGTCTGATTTATTCATGTTCCTGTCATTTGTGGTGAAGGATTTTCAGTAGAGCCCCTTTCACACCAGAAGTGCTCTATGCCAGGAATCCTTAACTCTTGTCCTCAAGGCCCACTGTCCGGCAGACTTTCTATGTTTACCTGCTTCAACACACCTGACTCAAATAAATGGGTCAATAGCAGACTTGTGCAGAGCTTGTCAGAGATTCATTTAATTTCAGTTAGGTGTGTTGGAGCAGGAAAACATCTAATACCTGCAGGATAGTGGGCTTTGAGGACCAGGGTTGGGGATCACTGGCCTGTGCCGGTGCTGGTTCCTAAACCTTTCAACTGCCTGACACGCTTCAGCTAAAATTAGATGGTTCGGAACCAGAGCAATCAGTTCTCAACTGGAACCAAAAAATCGTGGGTCTTCCTTGTGAACCGTGGCATCACCAGTGGGCAAAAGCTGGGTTCACCTAAGCTATACGCTTAAATGAAAAACAGACCAAACTATCAACAAGCTTAAGAAAGTGAAGAGTTATGGAAGCAGTTATGAACTGATCCAAAAAGGACCTGAGAAAGCTACAAAATAAATGTGATGGGAGGCAAATGCACCAACTTCACATAACAAGGTGAGTTGCATTTTGGGTATGCAATATTTTGATAGGGCAGAGAAAAACCTGTTAAAGGTGACAGATGACAGGAGTCAAACACTAAATCAGTGAAGCACTGAGGAAGAGGAAACTGCAAGGCAATGCAACACTCACCTGCTTTACAAAAAAGTTTAGAAACTAAATATTCCTCGTGATTGTTCGAATCACAGTAGGAATATAACATTGTTTTTTTATTTTATGTAAATTCATTGTACAAATTTTCCCACATTTTTTTCTTTAGCTCATCACCATAAGCTGCAGTGACTTGTCTTTGTTCTTTACCGTCTTGGCTTTAGAGTGATCCGAAATGTTTGATGACCAAAACAGTCACAGCTTAATAAAAACAACGAAAGCCAAACTGCAAATCTGTACGGGTAATTATTATTCAAACATCTTTAACTGTGAACCACCCAGTGTTAGAATAACAAGGCAACACAGCCAACCCTCTAAGCTATAAATATAAACATGTAGATGATGGTGCTCTGGGTGGTTGTGTTTTGATTGAACTGAGAACACCAGTAATTGGAAATGTTACACCTGTGAGTTTCTGTATAATTATATTACTTTCCATGCCAAGATACTTCCGCTCCTCCTTATGTTATCAGAGACCAGCTGCATTTGTGGGCAAGGACTAATTTGTGTGATTGTTTTGCTCCACTGAGCTTTAGCTCACATGGATTAGAAAGGTTAATTATAAAAGCAATGCACAAAAGATACGTATGTGTCAGCTGCAGATAAACTGTGGAATTAAATGGCTTTGAATTTAAACAAATCTATCTATTGCAGTATTTGCATTTTTATACAGAAACCTTCAACATTTTACAACAGTTTTATGCACAACAGTTATTGATTGTTCCTGTTTGCACACTTACTGCCAGCTTCCAGTCTACTTCACCAACAATAACTGTCACATTACACAACACCTAAAACCACACTACACAAACTGAACAAAGGCTTCTCACGACCAGACAATCACGCAGTTGAAGAAATGAATACTAACTAACATTGGACAATTCTGTCTGTGTTTGTAAGGACTTGTTGGGGGGGTCTGCCAAAGGTTCCCAGGAGATTTTCCTTAACAAACAAAAGCATGGCTTGCTGACTGTTTGCTCTTGTCAGTCAGCTGTCAGATGACAACAGAGAACAGTCAGCCAACAGCTGCTTGAGTCAACTCCAGATTATGAAGAGAAACAGTCTTCCACTGACAGTCTCCTCACTTTTCCCTGCACTGCCTCCAGACTCCATCTGGAGATGAAGCAACTTCCATGTAGGTGGAACAAAAGCAAAAAACTTGCACTTTTTCCTTTGTTGTGTCTGTGTTTGAGACTCTTCCGTTCATTGCAGAGGACAAAACCTTTGAAAGATTTATTAATAATTAGATGCACATTTTAAATAATGAATGAATGTGTTGAGTGCTCACAGGTAATAATGGGGCATTTTTTGCTTATGTTCAAAGCAATGAAAACAAAAAGCTGAAACTAACTGGGATATTTTGATAAGCTCTATGAGAGCAGAACAATTCAGGGTCCACTTTCCTCACACTACGACTTTTATATGTGAGTATTGGAAGCAGAAAGCATAACACTTGCACAGACAATTAATGTTTTAACTGAAATGCAGGAAATGTTGCTAATGCTCCACAGATGGTAATAGTTTGTGAAATTGTATTTGACTGGGTCATCATTCCTTTATCATTTATGGCTAATCTGTCTGTCAGAGCAATAGAACGTATTTTAAACGAGTGAATGAATAAAAGTGATGCAATCATAATTATAGAAGCTATTTATAACTGAGAGGAACTGAAAGATAAACACAAAATTAATTTTAAATAATGTTTGGATTAGGAGAGAAAGTCAAAGTAGTGTGTCTTAATTGTAATTCTCACATTATTTTTAATATTATTACTGGAAACAAATGCTGTGAATATTTTGATGTACAGTGGATGTAGTGATAGATATTTGGTTTCAGATCAGCTGTTCTGTGTGTTTAGTGCTAATTACAAATTGGTGACATCTCAGAGTTTTATAGAATTTTAATTATTATAATATTAGCTTTTCACGAAAAAAACTATTCACTGAAAAAATAAACTAAGATATAAACAAAACTTAAATGTTATTCTCATTGCAATGAATAAAACAATCTCCAAAGTGTAGAAGATTTCATTTTCAGTGAGCCATAAATGCCTGGGCGGGGAACTGGATGACCAATGAACTGGATGACTAACTATTTCTGAATCATTAACATGGTTAAAAAATATGAAGTAAATAGAAGCTGTTCTCATGCAACTGAGCCCATATTCATTCATCCACAAAAATCCATTTTTTCCCTATAATGTGTCCTTCAGTGCAGCCGAGGCTGCACAATGATATGGTCAAATATAAATTTCACTTCATGGGAGATGAAAGACTTTATTTTACCATTAAAACCCTTCAGCTCAGTAGTTTGTCACATAAATCTGATCATTACAGCAATACCAAGCAATTTGTAAAAATAAATACATAAATAAATAAAGCCTTTTCAATCTATATTAAGGTAGTATCAAGATGAAATAGCCCCCAGATGCTCTGATTTTCTCAGCTGAAAAATAACATGCATACATAAACATCAAGGAAAGAAGGTTCTTTTCACTTCATGTCTCATTTTTACATTTTCATATTTCTACTCTGACAGGGTTGCTTTGACCACCTTATTTACATTTCAGTAGCAGCTCCCTGGGAACGACTAAGAAGTCTTCAAAAGCCTTGCCTGGGGCTTCCACCCTTTGACAGATGCAGCTCAGGTCATTCTCAGTCCATTCCATTTTTCTATTGTAGGAAAATGCTGTGGGTTCTGGTTCTGGTCTGAGTGAGCTTCAGGTCTAACACAGCTTCATGCCCACACAGCTCATCTGCAGTGAAAGGATGGCTGCAGCCTCTAACAAGGAAATGAGGTTTTAATCTACATGTAATTTGACTGTGCCAATGATTATAGATGGCTTTCTGATAAGATCTGTTTAAATACATATATATATATATATATATATATATATATATATATATATATATATATATATAAAACTTTGTCTTGATTTTAAAACAAAATTGAGGTACTGTAGTTGCAACAGGTCATCAATAAACAGCAATAAACAGCAATAAAGAGCGCCCTTGATGGGGCTTATCACCATGTGTCAGAGTTAAATGAGGGTCCCCTGCCCATCGTTCCACATGGTGGCATTTCAGTCATGTCCCCTATAACTGAATGTCAACCCGGCCTATGTATCCTGCACCATTAATCTTCCTAATTGAATAAAGATGAAGAGAAACCACTGTGATGCGAAAGGGCAGAAGATTGTCTGGGGTGTGATTTAATGACCCAGATGTGATTTATAGTAGTGGATAACACCCCTCTTAGGACTGTGTGGGTGGCGTGTTAAAAGACAGCTTGCAAAATCGCCCTGTCTGATGGTTTTTTTCCTTTAGAACTAAGGGAAAACACCCCTGCTGCACCTCAGCATCATAAATTTCAAGCCAACAAGGCTGATCCAGTGTGTGAAGGAAAGTCTGAGGTGTTTCTAGAATACTTAAAAAGTCAAATCGAAAGGAAAGGAAATGAAAGGAAAGGAAAGGAAGGGAAAGGAAAGGAAGGGAAGGGAAGGGAAGGGAAGGGAAAGGAAAGGAAAGGAAAGGAAAGGAAAGGAAAGGAAAGGAAGGGAAGGGAAAGGAAAGGAAAGGAAAGGAAAGGAAAGGAAAGGAAAGGAAGGGAAAGGAAGGGAAGGGAAGGGAAAGGAAAGGAAAGGAAAGGAAGGGAAGGGAAGGGAAGGGAAAGGAAAGGAAAGGAAAGGAAAGGAAGGGAAGGGAAGGGAAAGGAAAGGAAAGGAAAGGAAAGGAAAGGAAAGGAAGGGAAAGGAAAGGAAGGGAAGGGAAAGGAAAGGAAAGGAAAGGAAAGGAAGGGAAGGGAAGGGAAAGGAAAGGAAAGGAAAGGAAGGGAAGGGAAGGGAAGGGAAGGGAAAGGAAAGGAAAGGAAAGGAAAGGAAGGGAAGGGAAGGGAAGGGAAAGGAAAAGAAAAGAAAAGAAAAGAAACGAAACGAAACGAAACGAAACGAAGGGAAGGGAAGGGAAAGGAAAGGAAAGGAAAGAAAAGGCTGGTTGCTAGGTCAATCTGTTTGAGTCATTTTCGGCAGAATGTCTCATTAACTTGAAAAATCTAATTCTTAGTGAAATACACTTTTCTTCCAAGGTTCTTAAATCTCACTTTATCTATTATGCTGTTAATATTTCCTTTGATTAAAACCTTTGCACATGATTCATAAACAAGAAGCAGTACAACAACCCTGCAGCCTGGTGTACTTCTAAGATTGATCTCATGTGCATTACAAAGAGAAAGGAGCATTAGAGTCTTTAGTAAAAGCCATAAGGAGGTTAAACTTTTACAGATGAGGAGCCAAATGAGCACACACCTGTTTTTAAAAGGTAGGACCTGCTTTCTGCAGTCTTTCATATTTCAAAGGAAAGCTAATTGCATTCACAGGCACAGTGTGATTACATGGCATGTTAACGCTCCCGAACATAGTCGTGTCTCCGGCCCGGAAGGGCAATTTATTTTACAGCAGGGGCAGCCTGACACAGATGTTAACAGAATCACCATCTGGGTCCAGGTGGCCACCGCTTGTGCCCTCCTGGTTTCTCATGCCATGTATGTGCACAGTCACACTGCGACATCAGCTGTCAGAGCATTCATAATGAAACAAAGAGCTAAATCCAAACAGAGACAACCAGACGAGGTGAGCAGGCACACGGTGGCGTCTTCGCAGGCTGTCACAGAGACTTCTCCTCATCATTTGTACACTGTCGTTACGCCGCAATCGATCACACGTAACGCAATGACTGCAGGTTGTTGATTAATGAGCTTCTTGACATGTCTTAGCCGCAGGGTGCTTTTCCACAATGTGTGTGAGTTGAGTATTAGATTCTCAAATACAGCAGAAACTTTACCATGAGTACAGAGCTGGACTATTTTTACACAGGCCCCTGGCTGACTGTGTGGGCTTGTTTCAATATCTGAGAATTTGCCTTTAATTCATTTATTGCTCCTTTATTTTAACCTCGACACATCTGGGATCACCCAGGGAAGCTAAACATGTTGACATTTTAAACTTATTTAACATGCATCAAACTCATTTTCAAAGCAGCCAGCAGAGAATCATGCATGCAGAATGCAGCAGGAAGCTGGTAAAGCATTAAAAACAGTAGATTAATAACAAATTAACCAAACAAATTAACCCAGCCAACTCAGCGTAGTGATGTTTATTATACGCCTACACTCTTTCATGGCCAAAGAAGAGTAGTCAAATTATGGTCATATTCTCCAAGATTGAACTATCTGGAGTATAATGACACCTGACTGGTAGCTTTTCCCTACAGCTGGAGGCTTCCACTCAGCAGCTTGACATATATTTGAGTGCCTTGTGCCAAATTTACATAAAATGAACAGCAGGAGGTAAGACTGCAGGCGAGGAGACCCCAGAGGATATAGTGGATTTTCTGAAGCTTGTCATTATAAAAAGAGCACACGCAGTTGCTCTCACTGTCTTCACATAACGCCTTGAAAGGTGCTTTGTGTTATTATATTTGTTGCATGAATACTGAATCCATGCTCACTCTTGGAGAGACATTTTCTCACCAGTGTCTGGATGCTCTCCTAATAAATTACAGTCGATGGAAATGTCGAGCTGGTCACAGTTGTAGAGTAGAGCTTATTGTCATCTATCTGGTTAGAATTTACATTTTACTACAGAGAAAAAAAAAAACTCAATTAAGAAGTGAACCAATACAAAACAATCACACTGCATTTAACCCTAAATATGAGTTGAATATGAAATAACTTGTGCTGTCAAAAGATTTACATTATTAAAAAAAAAAACTACCTAAATTAGTTGTTGCCGCCACATCTTCATCTAATAAATTGTTCACAGCTAAACCTTCTGGAGACAGTGAGCTCCCATTATTCATGATGGTGCACAACAAGAGCCAAACATGAAAACAAAGCAGGTATATGGCAGCCATTTTCCTGCCAAACGAAAGACGCGCCTGCATAATAATATAAGTGTATGCGCATACGTAGTCCCCACCTTCCAATTACTTTTATGTGGGTTTACTTAAACTACAGTCTGAGGCAGAAACCATTTAAACGATTACACATGACATCAATTACACACCTGACTTCAGCTGTAGTGATTCCTGAATAATGTAAACCCTTTCTGCAATAAAACCAACACTTTATTTAATATTCAGTGTTCCTGTGTTTTTGGATGTTGAGGAAGTTGCCTCTGAAATTCTTTACAGGGTAAATTAATCCATGAATGTTTGTCTGTTCCTGCAGCAGAAAGGAGATAAAGAATAGAATGAAAATTCTGTCAGTATGAAAATCTTAACCAGGTTTTCCTGGTAAAACAAACTGATGCACGTCAGCTACTTCCAAAGACGCTTGACAATCTTTTTGTAAATACCTGACCAACCTGGTCATCAAGGTGATTTGATAAGCAGCTAAATTTCTTGGAAAAGTAGCAAGTCGACTATATTTTTTTACTTCCATTTTCCCCAAAATACATAATTTCATCTTCTTTCATAAATGCAGTAAATAAAAACAAATAAATAAATACAGTAAATGTCAAAGACTAAAAAGCATCCTAATTTATCCTGATAGGGTTTTTTTTTACCTTCCCCTGAGATATTAGCAGCACTAATAAAATTTTATGACTTCTTGCTCAAGCAGTGCCTTGAGTCTGTGAGAGAGGAGCACTGAGAGTAAATATTTATACACACAGAGGTTATATGGCCATAAAATGTGGAGCAAACTAACCATCTGTTTGGCTCTGAAAGTAGCAGACAGTGACAACACTGAGGGCCATGTTGCAAATGTTTGCTCCAGCTTCAACTTTTGCACTTGATGATTATAAGCACAGTTTTACAGTTTGACTAAATTCCGACTTGTGCACGTGCTTGAGTGAAATCCCTGATACTGCATGTGTAATGTGGTAAGCTTGTCTGAAGTCCTCATGATGCTTGAGCTCATCCATGGATGTCATGCTCGCTGAGTAAGAACCTTTGAAATATTAGGAGCAGTCTTACAGTCGCAGGAGCTGAAGACTCCAGTCTGACAAGCCACGTCTAAAGGCCAAATCCCAGTTTCCACACACACCAACCCATCATTCTGTAACGATTCACAACGCTATAATCTGGTTCTTCTTACCCACCTACCTCCACCTGTCTCACTCTCACATTACTTTTTAATGAATACTCACTGACTTTACAAACTCTTTTCTTATATGTAGGATATTAAATTATGCATTTGTATTGTCATTTGGCATGTCACAGAAAAAGATTTGTTGCTGCTGGTCCTGGCAGACGAATGCAGAATTCTCTAAATAATAGATCTAGTCATTTGGTTTCTGTAAGTATAAAAAAGAAAAAAGGTAACCTCAGTTTTACAACTTTTGACTTGTGTTTAAATCAATCACAAAAGGATTTTAGCTGCTTTTGCAATCTGAGAGTTGATTCCAGCACATATTACATAAACTTTAGATCAGTTCTGCAGTTCCTGTAATATTTCACACTGAAAAAAGTTCAAAACTTGACAGATTTTCTCCTCTTTCAGCTTTATGAGTCTGTGTCAAGACTTTTCATCCCTCCGGATTTTCAAAGAAACAAAGCACATAGTGCTGGCGATTATTCTTTGAGTGGAAAGAGACGAAGACAGATTCCTTTAATATCGTTGTCTGTCATAACAAAGCCAGGACGCCGTGTCCTTAGCTTGCACTTCTAGATATCACCCAGTCAGAAATGATTCTAGTTCTCTGGTTAGTGAGGCCATAAAGGGGACAAGGGAGCTGCTGCCATGTCTCACAGGACATCAATACAATCCATCTCAGGTGTGAAAGAAGAGAAGAATGTGGGCAAGAAGGTGGCAGAATTATTCACTTCTAAAGATTGAGTGTGAATAGATGTTTCATAAATTAAGCTAATTAGCAACGTAGACCCTTCAAGTGCAACAACTAGGAGTGTAATATATCATAATTCCCGAAACTTCAATTTCACAGGATTTTGTTGGGGAAAAACACTGTTTGGCTCATAGTTTAAAGTTGTTTATTTATCACATGCAAGTAAAATGCAGTCATACATGCAGCAAAAGCAACAACACAGTAATAAAATAAAAAGACAATAAATATAAATAAATATAGATTTATGAGCAACAGTGCAACGATTGTACAGTGATGTGCTACTATACAGACTGACTACATGTATATTTACAACGTAAATGGTGGTGCAGAATATAAACCTTGTTAAAGTGACATGAGTAAAGGCCTGTTTTCTAGCAGAAGGCAGGACACTGGCCAGGGTCACTTCAGGGTAGAGTTCCCAGCTCTGCCAGCCTGAGGGAAGAAGCTCCTCCTGAAACTCTCCGTGTTCGCCTTCATGACGCCGGCCACAGCGCCGCTACTCTAGCATGAGGGTCTCTCATGATCCCGTTCGCTCTGGCTGCTGTTCTCCTCATGAAGATGTCCTGGAGGGAGGGGAGGGTTGGTACGCTCTGCTGACCTCAGCACCCTCTGCAGGGCCTTCTGGTCCCGACCAGTACTGCTCCCGCACCACTGGGTGGTGTTACCAGTCAGAACACTCTCCACCACTACAGTGTAGAACATCTTCATGATTCTCAGAGAGACTCTGAACCCCTTCTGTTATCTAAGGTGAAAAAGGTGCTGCCTCACCTTCTTCACCTGGCTGTCTATGAGTCCAGGATAGATCCTCGGTGATGTGCACACCCAGGTACTTGAAGCTGCACCCCCTCTCCTTCAGAGTCCCTTTAATCCTCATAGGGAGTAGTTCCTCTGCAGTCTCCTCCCACAGTCAGCCATCATCTCCTTAGTTGTGTCTATATTTAGCAGGAGGTTGTTAGCATGGTACCTCTCTACCAGTTTCTCCACCTCCCCTGTATACGCCCGCTCATCATATCGCTAATGCAACCAACCACCACAGAGTCCACTGAAGCTCCACGTCCAGGTGGGTGAGGGTGGTGTGCAGTACCTGGGAGACGGCGTCGTCCGTGGATCTGTTTGGCCGGTAAGCAAACTGAAGTGGGTCCAGAGACTCAGGTAGGGAGGCACACATGTGCCCTCTGACCAGTCTCTCGAAGCACTTCATGAGCTGCGAGGTGAGGGCCACAGGGGAACTGGCTGGAGAGGCATTCATCAGCAGGGATGATGATGAGGATGGCTCTTTTAAAGGTGGCAGTGGGATAATCGTTGATGAGAAATAATTATGTTTAATATTGGACTCATACCAAAGATTCTTTTAACCCCCATTAATGATTTAGAACAGGAGGAAATAGAAGCCATGTTAGAAAACATTGGAATTTTCCTTTAAACAACATTCTGTCCACATCTCTTTGAGGTTAAATCTCACACTGAAAATGCAAACCTTCTGCAGATATTATGTTAAATTTATTCACTATTTTCTTTTATCTAAATGTGATTGGTTTGTGGCCCTGAGACAGACTGGTGACCAGTCCAGGGTGCATCCAGCCTCTCGCCTGCTATTAGCTGGGATGGACTCCAGCTTCCCCATGGCCCTGGAATAAGCGGTATAGAAAACGAATAAATGATTGGATTATTTCAGGATTTAAATGAGTATTGTTAAAGTATTTTTGGTTAAAATTTACTCTATGCGGAGATTGTTATGTGTGCTTGTCTTTTTTTAATGTTTCATTTCACTCAGACCACAAATGCAATTATATTTGATGCAAAAAGAAAAATAAAAGATGAATGTCACCAAATCCAAAATAAATTTGAATAAACATTGAATTTTATCCATCTGATTGAAACCGATCAACCCACTGACACATAAGCCATGAGCAGCAGGGATTTTGTACTTTTGAACATATACTCATCACAAATAATACTTCATTTACCTTTTATAGGTTAAAAGAGTTGGCAGAAATTTCACAGACAATGCAAATATTTCCATCTTCTTAAACCAAAACCAACTGTGATTTAATACGAAGGCGCACAATACGCAAAATATTTTGCTGAGCAAAAACTTTAAGGATAACTTGGAAGAAAGATTTTAGGAGGAGATCTTACATCACATAAGTGTTTTAAATCATGTGCACATGTCACAAATAAACATCTGATGGCTATTCTTTAATCATCCTAATTGCCCCACAAGACTTACAATCACAGCACATTTTAACCCCAAAACATGTTTTATAGAAACCATTTGGGCCAAACACAGAACCCATCTCTCCACAGCTCTAAAAACACAGTTTCTTTACATCAAACTAATGCCTGGGAAATTCTGCAGTGGCACAGTGGTTAAAAACATCCTAACGGGGCTTGCAGGGTGAGAACAGAGTAAAAGATGTTAAATCTTATTTCTTCACCATAAAAGCAGAGAGAGGTTAGCCTCTTTAAAACAAGTCTCTTCTCAGCCACAAGCATGCAAGTTAGCAGTGTGTTTTCAATTATATGAAACCAACTCGACCATAGTTTGCTTCATTTAGCTGCCTGTCTCTGAGCCTACATAATTCTCTTTTTCAGTGAAACACAGTTTAGAAAATAAAAACCTCTTTGTCTGCCCACCACTAATCAGACAGCCAGAAAGACGCATCACAAGTTTCTAATTTACAGATCAGACTGCGGATTTCTGGATTTTCTTGCAAAAAACATATGATCCTCAGCAAAAATGCACATTTTTGTGTGATTGCAGAAAGAAAACGCCTTGGTAGCAATTATGAAATTGTCACTACAGAATTACTGCACACATCACTGGATAACAGTGAATTATGTCAGCAAGATAATTCCTCAAGCCTCACATGTAGTCTCAGCAGTACTCGACTTCTTGTGTTGACGTCAAAAAATTTATTAAAGTTGCATGACTATTTCATCATCATCCATTTGGGAGGTAACAGCGCATAATAATCTACATCTGTTATCACAGGATAAAGCCTGACGAAGCTTGGATTCTTCACGTTCTGGATTATGGTTTACCAATATCCCCAAAGGCTCATGAGGCCAACAATTCCCTCCCAGATTCACTCTGTCCTATAAAGACTTGTTTAATTATTTCCCGGATGAAGGGACCAGCAAGCACAATGCGTGTTATTATTCTCGTCCACTGGCTGCTGCTTTTCATGCTGTGGCCTCTTGCACTCAGGTTTTCAGACTCTGTAATTTCCTCTGGGTCTCTTGAACATGGCTGTCAGTTTGACTCTGGCTCATAGTTGGGAAAGTGGCCACCTTCTCCTAGGCAGACATCTCACACCCGCTCGCCTTGGCTTGAAGACAGCAGGCTCCCAGTCCAGCTTCCTGCTTTCCATAGAGAGCCCAGCCTGGTGTGTAGCCTGGGAATAGAAGTTGAGAAGTTGGAGTGGGGAGTGGAGGGAGTGGGGGCCGAGGAGGGAAGAAGGGGGCATATTTGAAGGGATATTTCCTTTCGTAGCTTCCTCTCCTCTCATTTTCTCCTCATTATCAGGATGTCTGGTGCCAGACCTCCATCTTGATCCAGCTGAGGTGAATGATGAGATACAAAGTGTAGACAAAAAACTGAAAGTGGCATTTGATCGCTTTAAGATGGATGGGGGGGGCAGTTCTTGTGTTGAAACCTGCTTTTGATTACGCCTTGCCAAGTCCCTCCACCAGGAAAGTTGAAGAAAGAACAATAGTCTCATTTATACAGAAAAAAGTTATATATTCGTCTATCCACCTGCTCCAGAATAACCCTCAATCCTTCATCGACGGCTTATTCCTCTTCACATCTCAGCATGGGTTGTGCCTCCTTGACTTCAGCTGCTGTGCTATTCACAGAGACCCACAAAGGCTTCTGCACCTCCTCTCCCACAGCCTAGAAGGGAAACGGAGGCTTTTTCTGATGATTTTCACAGTGCAGCTACAGTATGCATCTACCAGCAGACTACTGCCCTCCTCAACCAGGCCACAGCCTACATTGGCAGCTGGACGATTTGTGCTGCCACAGCAAGCAGTTTCATATACTGCCAAAAAAAGACTTGGTCAAAGAATAAAACTGCTGTGGGCAAAAGCAACTCTGCAGGATCACTGACAGACTGGGATTTTTTTCTGCTGCAGCAATGCACAGAATAGTGGGACGGCAACACAGACATTCCAGACATGCATTTCTATAGAAACCATCAATCCAATTTAGCTTGGCCCCGGAAATACCAGTATTGCATACGAATGTTTAAAGTTCTGTGTAGTAAGATTTCATTTATATAGCAGTAAATGATAAGGATATTTACTGTAAATGCACTACAGCTCTGGAAAAAAACAAAAACAAAAAACCACTTCTTAAACTGCTCAAATTGCTATTGGGTAACTTTTTACAACTCTTTCTACAAAAAACTTAAACTGCTCAGCTTTGCTTGATGGTTTGTGACCATTCATCTTCCTTTTGATGTCATGCCAGATGTTTTCAGCAGGGTTCTGATCTGGAGATTAAGCTGGCCATGACAGGCTCTTGATCTTGTGATCCTCCACCTGGTTTGTGATTCCCCTGGCTCCTCTGAGTTGGGGAGCACAGTGTTGGCATAAGGAAGAAAATGTTTAGATAATCTTGAATGTGGATTTATTAATGCGTCCTTCACAAAGACACCTCTGCCTGATTCCAGCCAGAGACACTGTGGCTTGTAGGCCTCACCAGGTCTCCATCTCACCATAAAACTACCAGGTGTTGGGCAAAGCTGAAAACTGGACTCAGAGAAGATGACCTTACTCCAGCTTCTGCTGTCCAATTACTCTGGCCTTTTTCAAACATCACATGATGTCTTTGCTTTTCACTAATTAGGTGAGTTTAGCTTGACTCCAGTCCTGCCTGTAGGAGCCGGTTTCCACCCGTTCACCCCAGTTTCAGGGTTTGACGGTCACTTGACGTCAGCCTCTGGCTCTTGAGTGCCAGACTTTAGTTTTGTTGTCCTAGTAAATCAGAATGAAATGTTCTTATGTAGGAATTTAATTTTGGAAGTATTACTCTAAGACACTGATTTAAAAATAAATAGGAGTTTTTTTTAGAGCATGAATAGTACAGAAAAAATATACTACAAAAAATGTCATTTTAGAATCACTTATTAATTATCATTTTAAATGGTTTTATGAACACTGAAATAGCAATGCTGTGTGCACTTACTTTAATAGAATCACTGACTTTAAAATGATTTCCTTTAATGTTAGAGTATAAACTTTACTGTTCTGCATTTGCAGCACTGAATTAAAAAGGACATTGTGTTAAATTAAGACACTTAGGAAAACAAAATAGAGAATATACTGACAGCCTAGTAGGCAAATAAAGGCTTGATGATCCACTCTCTTTTGTTGTCAGGGCAACATTAATGAGATCTGCCAAACTGTGAAATGCTCATACTTCTCTACTCTTACCTGGGGTCTACTATACTGAATGCTGGTTTATAGCAGGGATCACCAACTCCGGTCCTCAAGGGCCGGTGTCCTGCAGGCATCGGATGTGTCCCTGCAGCTACACACCTGATTCAAATGAGTGGGTCATTAACAGACTTGTGCAGAACTTGACAACAAGCTGTTGTAGATCCATTTTATTTGAATCAGGTGTTGCAGTAGAGGAACATTCAATACCTGCAGGACACTGGTCCTCGCGGACCGGAGTTGGCATCAGCCACAAAAGAACATTATTCTGTAACAAAATTCTGTGCATTTGCCTGCAAGACATTGATATATGACTGTAGGCTAAATGCTGAGGTGTGTTTTCGTTGATCATAATCAGTGATATTTCTGCAGCCCCTCCTGTTTCCCCTCCACCATAAGTCAGTGTCACAGCTGTTTTTGTGCCTGTGTGTACTCACAAGTGGAAACAGTCACTGGTTCATGTTGAAGCAACATGAGCGGAACAATGTTGAGGTTATGATATTTTGCAATAGACAGAGTGACAGGACAGCACAGGGGAGAAACAGAAACTGGAGAACGAGTTCATTATACTATGACCTCCGAGGTCAGGGACAGGAAGGAAGCTGGAGGACACAGCTCCACACTGGAAACAAGGTTTGTTGTGCTTCTAAACAAGCTGCAGGCCATGGAATTTATTGTGTTCTTCAAGAGTGAAAAGGATAGATGATCTTCTGGACTACTACATATAAATCAGTGTGTATATTTGGGTTATTTTTCACTTTTAAACAACCAAAATAGAATTTAAATGAATGAAGTACTTGCAGACTTAGGTCACTTTCTTTGCAGTGCGTATCATATGACAATGTTTAAACACAGGACGAATGTACAATAACTACAACTGTGCAAGATTTATGTAAGGCAATGTTTCTAAAATAAACACATATCTTTCCTTTGTTTCATGCAATGTTTCCAAAAATATTTTGACATTCCATAGCATAGTAATTAAGCAACATATGCATTGACCTAGTAGCTTCAGTAGCTTCACTGAAGAGTTATCTAGTTATATATGTGAAATAACACCAGATTACACATTGTTGGAAGGCAGTTTCAGCATTATTTGGCCTATTTTGCCTTATGATTTAAAATTATGTCTAGTTTTAAAGCCAGGTATGCATGAAACTGTGTAAATCAATCAGTGTAAAAGTCTAAAATTTGCTGCATACACTTATGATAATATTTAGTATGGGACATGGACATCTAACAATGGGTTTACAGGCACAGCCAAGGATTTACACGGCTGCAAATGTCTGGGGAGCATAGCAATGGTTTGTTAATCAAAAATTTGTTTTTATTGCCTAAAGTCGTGAAAAAATGTAAAAATCATGTTAACGGCTGCACCTCCCATGAGACTAGATACTAACACATTAAATGTGATGAAGTTTTCCTGGAAGGATGAAGAGGAAAAACAAACAAGGGACAGATGAGGGAGGGCTGGATGAGTTAAGGAGAAAATGAGAGAAAGGACGAAGGGAGGATGCAGAAAGATGAAAGGAAACACTTCAGATTAATTAAGAGTAATGTGCTCATCATATTTAAGGAGGAGTTGTGCAATGGGTTCAACAAAGCAGGAGAATATTATAGCAGAGTTTTGTAAATATGAAAGAAGGGCTTGATTTGGCCTTATAAAGAATTACATACCTGCAGAGATCATCATGTTTAGCAGTAATTGGACTTGAGTACAATTAAAATAAGAGTTTTAAAAGAGTTTTGGGGTTCTCTGCTGCCTTCTGGGTGGATGAGCGGTCCTCTCTGTGAGATTTGTGCTCCAGGATTGCTGCTGGTCTCCTGGGGTCCCTGGTCTGCCTCTGACCTTTACAGAGGTGCGGTTGCATTTGCATGATCGCACCCATCTTTGAATGCTCATCATTCCTCATATTCTGCATGCTGACACAGTCAGTCTTCCCCATCAGGTCCAACAATTTCATATAAATTCAGTAATAAAAAAATTATTTAAATAATTTTAAATAATTAATTTAAAATCAATTTATCAAGACGAGCCTTATACCCATAAAGCTCATCTTGGTGAAGCAAATTTGCCAGACCATCATGCTGCTGCTGAAATGCTGGAGGCAAAGTAAAAAAAAAACAAAAAAAAAAAAAAAACAATTATATAAAACATGCATTTATTTTAAGTGATACCTAAAATATGTTAAATTAACACAAACATGTTGAAAAACTAGCAAGCTTGTTGAGAACAGTCAAAGGGTCGGGGTAAAAGGACATTATCGTTAAACATTTGTTGTTATAATGAAATAATGACTTTAAATTTTAGGGGCGATGACCTTCATTTGGCTCAATGGGAAGCCAACAAATACCAGTTTATAATCTTTGGAAGACTCCCTTAGAAATAAATTGTCCAAAAAGCATCAGCATACGAATCATTTCTGGATCTGCACGCTTTCTTTCTGCAGGCATAAGCATCTCCCCTCTAGAAATCTTACCTGTTTGTCTTAACTGTAGTATTGTACTTGTAAAGAACTGGTACCAGATTCAAATCTTCAACTCCTTAAATACCAATGAGAAGAATTTACAGCACCATCCTTGATAAAGACGTTACTCATTTGTCTCCTCTGAATTAATACAAATATACATGGAAGTAGTGTAGATAACACTGTGAAATATGTACCACAAGTCGTAGATAAAATACCAGCAAGTGAACAAAGTAAAATATGGATTGGCTTCTTAATTCACAGGATCTTTTGCTTATTTTGCTTGTAAATCCGGTGTGAGTGCTTGTGTTGCTAATCTAATCTGTTCAAATGTGCAGCTTCTTTGGTGTTCTGTAGTTTTCTGCCTCTGCTCTACATATTTGGTCTGACTACCTCTCTGGTCCAATCAAACACAACATCTATTCAAAGGACTTGTTAAATAATGTCAGGAAAATGATGTTTCAAGACAGCACATCTCACTGACCTCACGTGTCAGCATGATGTTATCTTTCGGGTGGAGTTCTTCTGTAACTTCTGGTTTGGTTGTGCACATTTAAATTTATAGATTAATTTAAATGGTGTAGGCTGGAGTGTCCTCTCCGGGTTGCAAATGAAGTCCTGCTGCTTGTGGAGGAGTTTTAGTATCTTGGGGTCTTATTCAGGACCGAGGGAAGGATGGAGCCGGAGATCTACAGGAGGATTGGTGATAAAATGCAAAAAATAAAGTTCCAATGTGGAAAAAACAGTACTAAAACACAACCAAGTTCAAAGATTCCAGCTTAAAAGAAACAGATAAATAAAAATAAATAAAAACTATTGAAATGCAGCAGAGAACAGGTGGGTCTTGAACTTGGATTTAAATAAACTGAGTGTTTCAGCTGACCTGAGGCTTTCTGGGGCTACATTTCTGTAGTCGAATATTCAGACCAACCAGCATCTTATGCCAGAAACAGTGGACAGGTTTAGCTGTAAAGATCATATCTTTGGAATTCTTTGTTAATCCAGTTCATAGTTGGTTTCTGGTGTTTCGCCAATCATCTGCAAGTATTTTTTGAAAGAACCGTTTTCCTGAAGATTCCTGCAGAGGGCACAGTTGTGTAACAATCCACTGGTCACCTCAGGTCAATGATAGATCGAAGGCTGGCAAAATTAAATTTATTGTGATCTTGTAAATCTCAAAATAATCTGTCTGCTTCTCTTAAGGCAAGGTAAGGTTACACTAATGTGAGCCTGAGAGGAGATGTGGTCCATTTTCTAACACTTGTAATTACTTGCTTACAGATTTTATGTTTCCATTTATTTTTCCAGCAGTATTCTTCCGACCAATATTCTCTCAAGTGTGCTGAGGTTTTAAAACACAGACAAAAGGAAAACCAATGCTAGTTTAGATGTGTGGCTAAATAAATTAATTCCCTTATTTAGCCATCTTCTTAGTCCGCTGCATGGTTAGAGAAGTCTGGTTTGTGTGCAGTGAGATGTCTGGTTTGTTTTTCTTTCTTTCTTTGTCTAAACAGGCGGTGAAACCAGCATAACTTCGTCCTCCAGTCATTTTAAAGAAAGATTTGACAATAATTCAGTAAAGCGACACTTCAAATCTGCTGTCATTAAATCTAAATCTCATAAATGTGGAATACTCTCAGAAACCCCGTCTTTACTCAAAGAACTTATTTTTTTGAAAAACGGTTTGATTTGATTATGTGTCTCACACGTCTCCACACACAGAGATGCTCATCAGCTGCTGGGAAGCAGCCCAGGCGGACTGTGGAGACCAAACAGCTGCTCTCAAATTTCACATTTCACTGCCACACTGAAAGAGAAGCTCTCTGGGCCCCAAATGTCCATGTAGACACAGTCAGAGAGGAAATGTCACAGCTCCCCACAGAATGTTAATAGGGGCTAGCAGCGAATAACCCCAGAGCCAAACACACAAGAGCTGTTTAAAGACAGATGGAAGAAGATCTAAAATGCAATAAGAGTACTAGACGTTAAAAATAATTGATTAAAAGGGAACAAAATGCAACTATATCAATTTGGTATTTTTTCTAGAACAGAAAAACACCACATTATTGGCTTTAGTTGTAAAGTTTGATCCACATTTTCTATAAAGCCTAATAACATAATCTTCATGATTACTGCAGCCTCGACCATCTGGCCTCGATGCTGCTCTGCTTTCTCTTTAAATCCATTCATTCCTTCCTCTTTAAATGCAACAACCTGTCCAAGTGAACTGATCAGTGACATTATAGAAAATGTTTTTAGCTCACAACAAAGTCTCAGTCATACACTGTAGTTTGTCTGCAAGCAAACTTGCTGAATGTGAGTGAAAATGTTTCTGCTTCACTGTTAACTGAGTCATTCCTTCAGCCTCTCCATGCACACCGTGCACATCACATCTTCTGTATCTGAAAGACTTGTTTCTTCCACAAAATCTCAGAGCTGCACCTCAAATCTCCCAGTTTCAAGTCAATTCCTCACCTTCTTAAATAATTTAGTATATGATAAATTGATGAGTGTTGCTCCCATTGAGTCAGCATCGATCAGTTTCTTCCCAGCAGTCAGAGTAAAGATGGCGTAACCAGAGGTCAGAGATCTGTTTTTATTCTCAGTGTATTGCTCATATCCGTGTTTCTACCCTTGACTCATCAT
This sequence comes from Melanotaenia boesemani, assembly GCF_017639745.1. Classification (NCBI taxonomy): domain Eukaryota; kingdom Metazoa; phylum Chordata; class Actinopteri; order Atheriniformes; family Melanotaeniidae; genus Melanotaenia; species Melanotaenia boesemani. The sequence continues at coordinate 35,236,049 of NC_055691.1, forward strand.
TAAACACATTGTTGACCATTTAGTGAAACACTCACTGCCCAAGAAGTTCATCTGTTATTGATCATAGTATGCTAACTCATTGTTTTCTTTCATTTGTATATTACACTGCTAATCTAGGAGTTTATTTGTGTACCGTGCATGAAAAGCTGATGCACTCTGTTGCATTAAGCTAAGTGGTGGTAAAGAATAAGTGTGTATCAGCTTTCTCTCTGAGGCTATTAAAGTTAGTGGCTTGCTCAAGATAGCCATTTTGGTAGGGAGGTCAAAAAACACATACCTTCTTTTAGTGTGACTAAATTAGTGGTCAGACCACAACAGGAGTGAGCCGCCCACCCAGCATGACCATACACCAAGAGGTTGTTTTGATTCTAACTCTATTGCATGTGACAGGAAAATTATTCCTGAAACTGCGAGTCCAATTCCAGTAAGACACTGTATCCTGCTGTGAGGGCTGCGTAGTCATCCAAACGCAGCACTTTCACTGTTAGTCATCTACTTTAATAAAAGTAGTGTTGCTGATCGGATCATTTACAGGATTTATGAAAGCTGTTAATGCACGAATATGCGAAGCCATAGCCATACCGTAAGTGCTGCATTCACTGATGTGTTTTTGTTAGTAAGTTTCAGTTCACAATTTATAACTGTGGGTAAATATTTCTGACCTAATGAAATCAATGCAAACAGTTAATATATAGTGTGACAAATGAGATTCCTCAGCCCATATAAAATGTCGGTGCATAATTATGAAGCATAATAAGTCCACTGTCTCCTTTTCTGTAATGTGATCCAACTGTGTCAAATATGTTTAAATGTCTTAAGAGGAAAACAAAGAATTTAAGCATTTAAAGTTGAGGATGATTATTCACAGAATATCACCACCTACATATTCACATGAAAAATGAATGCAACACAGCCTCATCACTCCGTCAGTCTATGATTTCATTACAGATCCCTAATTCAATACTAACATCTCAGAGTTCAGAGGTTCAGGCAACATCATAAATCTCTCATTGCTAACAAAGCTCCTACTGTCCCTTTAACTACCATCGCTTTCTTTTACATTTTTAGCTCTCCTTGTCTAATAGACACCACTTACTGCAGCACAAAGTACCAGCACCAGGGACAAAGTTTCGACAGCATTCCCAGTGTTTTCTAATTCTACCAACAGACTAGAAGTAGATCTAAATTAAACGTGTTTAATGCTGCATGCGCAGGCTTGAGAATAAAGACATAAGATCAACGAGATGAGACTTCTTTTGGAAGTCTAAGGTCAGACTGAACTTATCATGCAGGAACAACGGAGTTCAGTTGGATTCACACAGTTAAGGAAAACAAACAGCAATGAATATCTGACTGTGCTTGAACTAAATTCAGATGCCAGCATGTAACAAGCTCACACTGCTAGCTTTTATCTAGCAGGAGGCAACAGAGAATGTGAGCCACCACAAAGACATGCTGTTTCATTTGCAGTTAAAATAAAATAGATTTAAAAGAGAAATCGTAGTCAGATGATGGCTGACTGACAACTGACTTAATCATCTTTTTCATTTTTACAGCTGGTACTTCTAAGTACAATAAATGGAAACCAAAAACTCCTTCCTTTCCCACTGATTATGCAGATATAAAACTAACTGCATCCCCGTTTGTATGCAAAGAATAATTCCAGATAAAAATTAAATCTATATCAGCATCCATCCAGTAAATGTTGACATATGTCACAGTCACATGGAAACTGTACATAAAAAGTTATGGAATAATCAAAATCATTAGGATCCTTAATCCTTGAACCAGGAATGTATGGATTTAAATTACTATCAATACGTGACATGTTTGTTAACATAAATAATAATAATAATACCGCGTTACTTCTAAAGCACTTTAAAAACAACATCACAGCTGATCAAAGTGCTGCACAATGAATGTAAAACAAGAGAAAAAAGCAGGAGGATAAAATGCAAATAAAGTTCAAATAGAACAATAAAGCAGCTGTAAACGACCACATAGGAGCTATGTGGAGCTGTGTGAGAGAGAGATAATAATAAGTGTGTTTTTAAATTGCTGCGTTGCTTACGTTGGTGTGTGAAGGCTTGTTTTACTTTATTTCATAATCCATCGTTTTTACCAGGTAAAGCAAGTAAAGTTAAACTAACTAAAGTTAAAAACAAGTGCAGGAGCATGTCTAACCTGCAGTAGGAGCTCATTCAGGAGCTAAAACTGAAAAGTTTCTGTCTCCCCTGGATTTATAAAATGTTGTCAGGACAGTTAAAAGCAGTAATCAGCTGATCTAAGAGCAGGTAAGGGCATGTAAGGGTGAAGCACCTCAGACACATTAAAGGGGGCAAGACCATTAAGAGACTTAAAAACAAATTAAAAAATATCTTAAAATGGATTCATAGATGAACAATAATAATAAACAAATGAATGATTTGTTGTGAACCAGCTGAGTCCGTTTAAAAGTACCAGGCAGGGTTTTCCTCTGTTTGCATTACATGGTGTGAAACAAAAATAAGCACAAACTGGGTAGTAATGAAACACAGTGTGACATGGCATGTTATTAGTACAGTAATAATAATTTTTGCTTTATTAATCCCATTTGGGAAATTGGGCTCTGCATTTTACCCATCTGTAGATGTAAAAGAGAGCAGGGGGCTGGCATGTTTCAGTGTCCGGGGAGCAGCTGGGCGTTAAGGGCCTTGCTCAGCTCAAGCTGCTGCAAGGACACCAACAGACACCGACTCTGCTTAATCTCTAAGATTTCTGTGGTTCATATTTCTCATGTTTTTTTCTCTGTTATTAAAAAGGGCACTAAGACATAAAAGAAAACATTTAAAGAATTATTTCTGTATTGAGCAGGCTGAGATGCAGACCGGGTTCCTGGCTCTCAGCAGGACCTGCAGTTATAACTGAGGTAACGGCCTTGAACTGCAAGAGCCTGAGCAACAGAGCCAATGTGCTCAACTGCTGAGATGATTGAGCCATTACTACCGCTTAACTAGGAGAGGGAGGCGGGACGAAACTCTATTCAAAGGGAGCACACAAAATGTGAAAAAGGCCTTTTCTGCATGATTTTACAAAACTGTTGCAGAAAATTTAACTCTGTATCTTCACACTGATCATATTAAGGCGTAAGATGTCCAATGTGAAGAAGCTTCACTAAAGCACGAGAGCAGAAGAGGATGGAAGGGAAAAGATTTATAGAAAGAAGCAAAGTCCTGGGATTTACATAAATAGATCTAGTTTAGGTTTTTCAGGGACAAGTAGTTTATTCTAATAAAAGTGCCCACATATACTATCAACAAATGTAAGAAGCTGAATAAGAGCAGTACGGGGATGTTGAAAGCGTTGCCAGCTCAGACAGCCCATCTGTCATCATCAGATAAGAGGAGGATTCAGGAAGAACCGGGCCAGGCTCTGCATCTGCAAGCTGAGCATTAAAATATCCAACCACTTCTTCAAGGATTTTCTTCCAGTCAAATTTATTTACTTACTTCTAAAGTGTACAGAATAAAGATTGAAATATTTTAATATTCATATAACAGGTTTATATGATGATGGAGGCATAGTTTGAATAAAACTTCCAGACGTAATAACGACATTTATTTATTTATTTTACAAAAAAAAAAAACAGTGTCTGCTTCTTTATTTCTGAGAATAGAAATAAATGATTTTTAGTTGGTATATATTTATGTCCATCCATCCATTTTCTGCCGCTTATCCGAGTCGGGTCGCGGGGCAGCTGCCTAAGCAGGGAAGCCCAGACTTCCCGGCCACATTCACCAGCTCATCCGGAAGGATCCCGAGGAGTTACCAGGCCAGCCGAGAGATGTAGTCCATCCAGCGTGTCCTAGGTCTTCCCCAGGGCCTCTTTCAGGTGGGACGTACCCGGAACACCTCACCAGGGAGGCGTCCAGGAGGCATCCTAACCAGATGCCTGAGCCACCTCATATTTATGTTGAAATTGAAATATTGGATATTCATATTGTATCATTAGTTATTATTAGATATATTGGGGTGAGGTGTTACAGAAGTGGGCTTGGGTCGGGGGACCCAGGTCCATGTGTCGTTTGGAGGTAAGCCACTCTGGGCCCGTGAGTAAGGCCCGTACCCCCCAACTGCTCCCAGAGGCTAATTTCCCAATCAGGATTAATAAAGTAAAATATTATTATTATTATTATTATAAACCAAACAAAATATACACACATCAGCTCATTTTCATCATTTGTAATTTTCCCAACAAAGAAATGTTCAAACTAGATTTTTTTGCTTTTGCTCATAAACTTTGATTCTCCAAAAATCCAAAGAGAGAAACTGCTGTCCAGATACTAAGGCTCATTTTCATCACTTGGAGACAAATCAGCTCGCGTCCTCACGGGGTGGATATTTGCTTCAAATCCAAAATACAAAAAACACAGATGGTTTGCCAAAATATGGTAATTGTGTTCACTCCATCTCTTCACCACAATGCTATTTCTGTTTGCGATTTGGATGTAGACAATTCCAAAAAGTCACGTTTTGACTGAATTTTGCTGGGATTCTAGACTTTTCCATGCAGCTAATTATGGTCATGGCTCTGCTCTATGTCAATGAAGCACAGATGGATGTTGAGTCTGGATGAATGCTGATGTGTAACTGCCCCAGCAAAAGATCGGTCAGAAGGAATGTTCCAAAAGTCAGATGTGATGAAGCAAGCTATCACTTTAAAACAGGAGGGATGGGATCATAAAAAGGCTTTGGCCTGAAGACAGCAGCATGCAGCATATACGATACTTGTGTTTAGTGATGACAGATGGTCTGTGAAAAAGCTGGGATGACTGCAGTACCAGGCTGTGAAGTGGTATGTGGATCATGTCTACAGCATCATCAAAGTCTGCCAGAGAAAACGCTGATGGGTTGGGGTGTAATTTAAACTTTCTTCAAATTTAGAGACATGTTCAAAACTTTCTGAGTTAAACAGGAGCTTGTAAAGTAGCTTGTGGCCATGTTTCTATAAAAAGAAAAGGGCTGAACAGTTAAATGTTCAACAGTTTTTCTTTATGTGCAGAAAATCAGTGCAAAATACTTTAGTTGGCTCTCATGGTGACGTGGCCCAGAGCATTTGATGTCAGCCTGTAGAAATGCTGACATCTAGTGGATGAGTTTGGTTATTACAACTTTTAAGAGTCGCATTCTGTGCAGTCACAAGGTGAAAAGTTCTCAGGTGAATTCGCATTATGTGATGAACACGGTCTAATATTCTTATCACAGAATCCTCAAAAAGTTTAAAACCATTAAACGGTGAGATCAAGATGGAGAAACACAACATTTCATCATGTGACCTATTAATGCTGAAAGAACAATTATGGCTGTAATGGGATTAATGTGAGCTGCAACAATAACTAGATGAGACATGGCATTTAAACCAGGGTCAGTTGGTGTTTGGGTCTCAAAGAAAACATCCCTCACATCACATTACACTTCCACCTTGATTGTAGAAGCAAGGCAGCTTCGGCCCGGAGGTCCATGCTGCTATGCACTGGAGTTGTGGACGGTTCAGTCGTGGGGAGGCTGAATCCCGTCACTGGAAATCCTGATCCAACAAGGCCCTCGGCTACAGCATCAGATTCAAAGTTCTGATCGTGCTTCTCTTTAAGAGCATTAAACATCTGCAGCTCATCCAGATGCTGCTGTTTGAACCAGGAATAAGAGATCTGAACACGTCACGCCAGGTTTAAAATCTTTACACTGGTTTCCAGTTTATACTGGTTTCCAGTTTATACTCCAGTTTATACTGGTTTCCAGTCAGTCACAGAATAGATTTAGAAAACCTTCTGATTGTTTACGTCCCAGAACCGTTCAGGCCCAGAAACATCTGGGATGTTCAGAGAATTTAAACCTAGCAGAGCTCTTAGATCCAAAGACTCTGGTCCACAAGTCCAGATCAGAGTCCAGACCAGAGTCCAGACCACAGTCCAGACCACAGTCCAGACCACAGTCCAGACCAGAATCCAGGCTACAGTCCATACCACAATCCAGACCATAGTCCAGACCACAGTCCAGACCACAGTCCAGACCAGAGTCCAGACCACAGTCCAGACCAGAGTTCAGACTACAGTCCAGACCAGAGTCCAGACCTGAGTCCAGACCAGAGTCCAGACTACAGTCCAGACCCGAGTTCAGACTACAGTCCAGAGCAGAGGCCAGACCCGAGTCCAGACCAGAGTCCAGACCAGAGTCCAGACCTGAGTCCAGACCACAGTCCAGACCAGAGTCCAGATCCGAGTCCAGATCCGAGTCCAGACTCTCATGCGCCTCTGCATGAAATCTGCACGCTAAGATGGAACTTATCTTGCTTTTTATGATTTTCATTAAATTTATGATTTTATTGTGATTTTTACTTTTTAATGCTTTCTTTACACCATCTGTAAGGCCTTTAATGTTTTATGTAAAGCACTGTGAATTGTCTTGCATATAAAATATACTGTACAAATAAACTTGCCTTGTCTCTAAAATGTTATAAATATTACACATCGTGTCACAGTTATCACTCGTTATCCATCGTCCCTGTAAACATGTCAGCAGGAACTTCTGATCAGACTGATTTCAATCAAGTAGATAAATATTTGTCCATGTCATTCATAATAAATACAGTAATAACAAAAAAGGCAATATTCAATCATGAAAATATTATTCCACATTATGTTTTAGCATCTTTTAGGAAATTTATTGCAGTAGGATAAAAGCTGATTTTAAGCCTGTTTGTCCTCCTTTTGAGGCGTCGGTATCATCTGCCAGATCAATAAGATTGTATTTAGGGTGGGATGCAACTTTCAGTGAGCAACTGGGGAAACTTCCAAATGAGTGGTCAGCTTTTAAGAATTACTGGTCTTTTAAGCCTCCTCTTTACCTCTGCTGACAATCACTTGGCATCACAAGAAAATGAGTTTCTGCTTTTGGGATATTTTATCAGACTATTAGCCTTCTTAAATCTTCTTAAATAAAAAACTAGTTAAATCAGTTAAAACTGATCAACACTTCCAATCTGTTTGTTTTGGCCGTTTAGGTCCATCTTCATCTACACTGTGAAGCTCCATTAAGTCCACTTTGCTGCATTTGAGACTGAGACTGAACAGCCTAAACTAACCATTCTGCCTTCTTTCCCAAACACCTCTGGCCCAGTTCCTCTGGAGGTCATGTTTACCTGTGTATGCATGCACGTATACCGTCTGCTTTACAGACAGTGTTGTTTATGTTTTGGGGCCATTTCTATTTCTTTTTCCATTTTTCTCACAAGCAGTTGGAAGCAGTTGATCTGTGTTAAACTTGGCCTCTTGTCTTTCCTTTTCTTGAGATTCATGAATGCTTTTAATCTTGTAGGGAAAATTCTGCATTTGTCTTCTCTTTATGGAAGGCTGAGATAAAAAATATGCCTTCCTATAGAAGAGTGTTTATTCACTCAGCTGGTTGCTTGAAAGGAGGTTATCTTTACTATAAAATGTTGTTTTTTGTAGACTTCCAGGCCTTTTTACACTGCTGAGCTTACCAGTGATTCAGCAGCATCTTCCAAATGTAAATCAGTTATACCTTCCTAATTGATGAAGAAATAACAAGAAATAGCTCTCAGCTGTCCATGAAACTACCTTTGAGTAATTTCTAAAACCTTCCACCAACATGGATGTGAATGACCTGAAAGTGCACATGCTTGTAAGTTTATAGTCTGGACTTTAAGGTCATGTTCAACATATTATTCAATATTAAGCATCTTCATTGGTAATTCTTGGTAAGCAGCAAAAGCAACTGTAATTGTGTCGATGTCCAAACATTTCTGGAAATCTTTACATCTGAGATTATTGATGTTATTTTTTCTGCTCATACACACTGCTCTATGGATCTTTTACAAGTTGAAAAAATATTGTAATATAAATATATAATGAGAGATATAATCTCAAATGACTCCACTTTTCTTGTCTTTAACAGAAGATATGTTCCGTCAAATAGTTTTACTTAGAAACTGAGTGAAGTGATGCAAAAGTGTCTGAATAGCAGCTGTGATACGAGCTGTTCATATCCTCTTAGAAAAAACTAGGTCCAGTGCTTTTATTTTGTCCTTTAGCACAGGAAACACCCGACAGTCCCTGATTTAAAAAGAAATGATTCCATCCTACAAATCCTTGCAGCTGCAACTTTCAAAGCAATGATCGATTCTCTTCATCCAGCTGTACAATCAGGGATTTATTCATAAAGTAGTAAAGAAGTGTCACCCAAGGTTTTGCAAGGAAGGAGGAAATTTTACCGCTGGTAATGCCCAATATGATGTACTAATTAATAATTAATGAGTTACTGCAGCTTACAAATTATAAAAAGGTCTATAATAATTCATTTAATCCTGATTTATTTTAGTCTTTAAATAATGTATCTACAAATGCTGACTCGCATGATATTACTCATTGTCCATCATCATGTGATTTTCTTTCTGAAAATCACCTTAATTCTTTTATTTCAACATCGTTTCTACTCTGCATCTGTATTCTCATTGCATTAACCGAAGCATGGCTCACAGAGGACATCAACTCGCTATTTGAAATTGCTGACGCCACACATGGATGTAGAGGAAGTGGTGGAGTCTCTTTTTATGTCCAAAAAAGTTTCCAACTCAAACAAACAAACTGATCTTGAAGTTAAGGTTCAAGACTGCAACGGTAAAGCTGTTTTTCTAGAGGTGCAAAGTGTTGTGCTGAATACAAACAAAAGGGTTATTGTACATTGGACATGTTGACCTCCAAATCCTGACATCAACAAGTTTAAAGAGGGTTTATTGGAACATGTTGGTAGAGAGAATAAACCTTGCTATTTACTCAGCTGGGTGCTTGGAAGGAGGTTATCTTTACCATAAAATGTTGTTTTTTGTAGACTTTTTGCACTGCTGCGCTTACCAGTGATTCAGCAGCATCTCCCAAATGCAAATGTAAATATGTGATTTTAATTTTAACCTTCTAAATGAGGAAATCAAACATCATACTGATGACCTCTCAAACATATTGTCCTCTAATTAACAAGCCCACAAGAATAACTAGTAAATCCTCTATTTTGATAGTTAATATTTTTACTAATGCATTTTCTAATGTTATCAAATCTTAGGGAAGTTTTTATTTCAAAGGTTTAATGACGGGAATATTAACTACTTCAGAAAGATGTTGGCAAAGTTGCCTTGGGAAACCGTGTATGAGGCATTGAATGGAAACACAGCTTTTGGTTATTTTTATACCAAGTTCTTCTCTGTTTTGATCAATGTTTTCCTCTCATAAATAACAGTAACAAAAAACTGCAAGACATGAACCATGGTTTACTACTGAACATGGAAAATCTTCTCTGAAGAAAAATAAATTAAGTCCCATTCCCTTAAACTATGCTTTATACAAATCATTTAGTAACTAATAAAATCAACTTCTTAGAAATGCTGAAAGGGGGAATTATAATGACCAATTTAACAGCTTTACAAATAACATGAAATCCACACGGGACACTGGGAAAGAATAGCTTAACATGAGCCACACCTCTTCTCCACCCCCAGCTGAATTTCAGGATGGTGAAGGAAAGACAACAGAGCCAAAAAAAAAACTTTACCAAAAGCTTCAATGATTGTTTGTGAATGTGGGACCATGTCTTGCAGAAGAAATTGGTGACGCTTTTCTCTCCACTGATTTTATAAATAAAGAGTATGTCTCCCTAAATGTTTTAAAGTCTTCGGAAGTACTTGATATCATTATAAGTCTCAAAAACTCTCCTGGCCATGATGAAATTCCTGCCTCTTTGATCAGAAACGTAGCTTCTCCAGTTATTGATCCCTTTACATTTTTTTTCCCGTGTTCATCGAATCAGGCACCATCTCTCAAACAGTATTTACAAGCTATTGCTCTATGTTCACATTGCCTTGTTTTACTAAAATTCTTAAAAGTTGGTGCATAGTAGAATCATGAAACATCTAGATACTAACAATATTTTCTACAAACATCAGTATGGGTAAAGAAAGAAATATTCTACATGTATGGCTCTTTTACACCTCAGAAGAAAATTAACCGATGCTCTGGAGAAAAATGAATACACCTTTTTTAGATTTATCAAAAGCTTTTGATATGGTAAACCATGAAATTCTGTTATAAAAATGTAATGTCATGGTTTCAAAAAACAGTTTTACATATGGGTTGCTAATTACTTAAACAAAGCAATTTGTTGTTTTTATTGGTAATCAATCAAAGCTGGTTGTACAAAAACATGGTGTTCCACAAGGGTCCATTTTAGGACCCTTGTTCTTTTTAACATATGGTAATGATCTTGCTAATGCTTCAAGTATATTGTCACCTATAATGTTTGCTGATGACACAAACTTTTTTGTCTGACAATAATTTTGATTCTCTCTGACCAGGCGAATGTTGACTCATTCTTTTACCCATTAGTTTAGGTTGAATAGGCTATCATTCAATGATAAGAAATCTAACTTCATTATTATCAGAAACAAGAACAAGAATTGCTTTGCAGACAGAGCCAACATTTATATCAATAACAATGTACTTACACAAGTTTCATGAGCGAAGATCTCAGGTGTCAATGAGAAGCTTTGCTTTAAGATTCATTGTGAATTTGTTTGTAAGGTTTCAAAATCGCTGGGCATTATGAAATGGGTTAAACAGTATTTGAAAAAGAGCATACTCCTAACCTTATATTAAAGTTTAATTTACCTGTACATTTCGTACTGTAATATAATTTGGGCCAGCACTTCTGACAAGCAACCTGTAGATTTCAGAAATCTTTTGTAAGTATAGCCACCAACTCTTCTTTTTTAGCCTCACCAGAACCATTATTTAAACAACTGCAAATACTCACAATTCATTATGTCAACATGGGTTCTTTTGAATAAAGTGATTTACCATCCAACATCTCTGCCTTTTTCTTTTCAAAGTTACTGTGAGTCCAACTCCTCTTATCATACATATTTTACATTTTATATCTTCACACGATAACATATCGTCTTATAGTGTTTGATAATATATAATGATAAGGTTGTAATAGGTAAAATATCTGATTTAGCTATTGTAAAGTATTAATTGAACATCTGTGGTTACAATGCTGCACTTTGGTGTGGTCAGATTACTGCTTCTAAATTCTTCCAACCACTTTTTCTTAATAATGTGAACAGAGTTTAGGAAAAGTCGATGGCAGACCGTGTCGTTTGATTTTCTACTGAACTCCTTATTTCAGCAGGTGCCACTAATAATATTGACTGATGGTGCGATTCCCTTTGAATGTTCTGAGGCATGTAAGTAAGCCAACATGTGCAACATGAGGGCCAACGTGGACTTCAACATGTAATGGAATGCAGCCATGATTAGTTACACCTGGTGGCACCCAGCTGTAACTAACGAGTAAAGTGTCTGGCATGAGAAAAAGCAAAGTTAGACTTTTTCTACATGTTTTGACAACTTTAGATGTTTCATGTCAGTAATATCATAATATGGAAAAAAAATCTGCTCTTCAGAATGAGTGCAATGAGGATTATGTAAATTTACTGTAAATGACACCACACTGTATTTCATAGCTGTATCTGATAAAAAAAATGGAGCTAATCTCAATTAACTGATTAATAATTTGGTCCTTGAAGCTTTAATAATAACTATGTTCTACAGGTTGAATGTAAGTCTGTTGGTAAAACAGTTACAAATAGTACAATACAGATCTGTTTAAAATAATAGATGTAGAATAAATTAATACATAAATGGTTTAACTTTACATTTTAATCCCCATTGTATTATTAATGACTGGTTTAGCATGACACGTTTGAATTTCTTATTTAAGATTATCAAAGAGGAATTTGGAGAGCGGCCATACAGTTTTTTTCATATAAATATTTCCAGATGATCTGCAACAATACAATATGGACAAGTAAAATCAAACATCATGTCCCTGAGTGAGAAAGTGAAACCACTGAGTGAAGCTTTTCTTCTCTCTGCTGTGGTCTGCGTGCATGTCCCGGACTTCCAGCTTGATTTGCATCGTCTTAAAAGGTGCCAGTTTGCAATTTGATAGGAAGAATTTAAAAAATATTACTTTACAGTTTTCATTAACACAAAATTCTTACCTTTTAAGTCGATCTCTAAATAAATTATGGGTGAAAACCAGCCCAGAATAACATTTTTGTTTAATTAACTTATTAAAAATGTTTGTATAAGTTCTTGAGCTGTAATTCTTGGTGGTTCCACAGAGACCACAGTGATCTTGCCAGCTTCAACACTCTCTGCAGTTTATTACAGAATCTCTGATTCTGCCACTGCAGCCCATCTGAGGAAACTTACCTCTTGCTGCACTCACACATTGGCATCAGTTTGAATCCCCATATGGAGCGAATTCCCACTAAAAGAGTGCTAAAACAAATATGTTATTTTATATGGTTTTACCTCTGGTAAGTATCCCTTAGGCTTGTGCAGAGGGTGAACTGTGCCAGACAGTGAACAAAGTATTTCGTTGTGGTTTCTGCAGATGTTTTCAATCCTCAGCTCAGGATACATGTATTGTATAATTAGAAATAATCTCTTATAGATTCATATTCACAAGGGGCTAAATTTCCCACATTTGTCTTTCTGATAGACATAAACTGACATGACAGGTCATGTATGCTACAACCGGCTGAGGGACGCTCACAATGGTAGAGACAAAGCTAACTCGTCACTACTTATGTACACAATTATAGTTATGGCAGAAATATTGATTTCTCAACAACTTCAGAAGAGCGATACTGATGAATCATATTTACAACTACAAATGAGTTCATCAGAGATAAAAGTGTTCACATGAAAAGCTAAACCAGAATATAATGACTATGTATACTAAGTTTAAATGCAGTGAAATACAAGGAACAAGAGTAACGTTAGACAGATGTTACAAAGAGAGGACACAGCATAGAAATAAATAGCTCCTTCAAAGGAGGAGGGAAGTAGGCGGTGAAAAGAGGCACTAATGCTATTAGAATATACTGTACCTGCAAAGGGTGAGCGCTTAAGATCGATGGAAAAAGGAGAAGGTTTGAACCTGATCACAACCAGATGAAAGCCTTAAAATGCTGCTGGAGAGGCGGGAAGAGAAAACAAGTAAGAAATCAGATGCAGACAGGAGGGAGAGCGAACCAGTCAGAGCAGAAGGGATGAAGAGGCTGCAGATGCTCTTTAAAAGAAGAAGACAACAGAACACAGAGCGCTAACACACATTAGAAGACAAACTTCATTGGTCTCAGTTATACACAAGCAACATTTTAAAAGTGACTAGGCCACCATGTTTTCTTGGAGGATGGTCCTAGTTGGACTTTTTTACTGCTGCATCAAGACAGGAGTTACACGGTGCCGGGCTGAAGGTAAGACACACATTTCAGCTCCGTGACGTTATGCAAATTAGTAAGAATTTAAGTTTTTGCAAATCATAACACTTTATGGACATGACTTATGGACAGGCTTTTTTTTTCTTTCTTTCTTTTTGTAAAATATCTTCCTTTTATCAACACATTCAGGTTTTATTATCATCTGGATGTGAGATTTCTAAGTGTTTTTCATATAATCTCTTTGTGCTGCGAGTCTGGTCTTGGTTGTGAACACTTCCTCACTGACAGTGAATCTAAACTTAAGAATAAACGTCAAGATGCAAAGAGTAATTTATCTTTATAAAACTGTGGAATATGTGTGACATTCCTTTTTGAGAGTTCATCTGGGAAGCATGTGAGACCTGTGTGCGGTATACTGATATACTGCTGTTTTCTTTACTGTTCTGTCCAAGTTTTCCATATAATCACTTCTTATTGCCGTCAGCCAAACACATACAAGTACCCAGCAAAGATTTACAGTAAGAACTTTAACTTCATTTTACTGTGATTTTTCATTCATATTTTGTATATATGAGTCACAACGTGTCATGGTGCAGTATCATCACCCCCACCAAATAAAAAATGGGAGCCAAGCCTCATTACCAAGGCCTGAGAACCTTAAGGCAGGACATACCATCTTCTGACAATTTGCTAGTAAATGCAGTATTACACACTACGACCGGATTCATCACAGAGACCAATGAGCTGACGTATACCACAGCAGCAGTTTCCTCGAGAAGCTTGGCTACAGGACAAACTGCACAAAAAGCAGTAGTGGGCATAACCTCCATGGAGAAGAAGGTCGTAGGCCAAGATCAGGCCATCATGGAGACATGTTAGCTGCCTGGTAGAGCAACAGAAATTTGCAATGAACAAAGAACTGTCTTGAAAATAGAAGAAACTGCACATATCTGAGGCACTGGAAACTGCCACTGGCTACACACCGTAATGTGTCAGAAGCCAGGGGAATAACCAGGATGATATCCAGGGTGGTAACAGCGGAGAAAGAAGCATCACATAACATCAATGTGAAGCTCTTCTCAGACATGGTAGCAGAGATGAGACAGATAGAGACACGCATAGGACACATGGCTCAGTGTAAGAGTCCAGAGGAGCTAAAAGCCACGACCAACAGAACCATCACATAAGACTTCAAGATCAAATATAGAATAAGAAGTAGAAGAAGACAAGAAAGACAAATGAGTCTTTGTTCTTATGGACAGTATTTAAGTAATTGTACTTAATTGGTAAAAAAAAAGAAAGAAAAAAAAAGAAAGAAAGGAGGTTAAAGTGGCAGCATCAACTTGCTTTGATGTGCTTAGATCAATGAGTATCATTAACTAAACATTAAAACTGAATTGAGGGAATGATTTGATCCTACAGAGAGCTGTTAAAATATCATCGTCTTGAATCATTTATTTACTCAGATTGAATAAGTAAGTAAGTAACCCTGTTCTCGTTCAGACATATAACTTACAACAAATTTACTTTACGAACAAATGAAATTGTCTTCATCTGTGTCTGCAGCCCTGTTCTTTTCTTTATTTTCAGCCATCTGTTCTACTCCTACTTACTCATCACCGTTAGAGAGAAACTACCTGTCATACCACATAAAAGCTCCATATGTATCCACACTTAAACTATTTATTCAAAAAGGCTTGTTATGCAGGACAGAGTGAAACCAGTAAATCAAGCCGGATTTTTAGTATTGTGTTCACAGTGTTCATGGCATATTTCACTGGTAATACACACAAGCAAGTCATTGGCACTTTTCTTTTTTCTTTTTTTTTTCTCCAAATTACATGTAAGCTGGAGAAAAGGCTGCTACGGCTTCACGTTGCTGCAGTTCTTGTGATTTTTCTGTTTGATAATTAGAGCTTAAGGAGTACAAGGAAGTGAGGATGAAATTCTAAAGTCATACAAAGTGTGTTAAAACCATCTGGAGCCAATTGCATGTCCCATGTGTTACTCCACCTTTGATTCTCCTGCTGCCTTTGAGGTTTATTGTCTGCAGATAGAACTGGTCTGTAAGGTCAGAGATCACTTTGGAAGGCATGGTGTACATATTCAGTGTGCTGCTGTTGTCATGATGAACCACCGTCTGAGTCGTTTGGATCTGCAGCAATAAATCTAAAACAAACACATGTAAAAACACTTGAAAGGAAAGTTTAGCTGAGGAAACTTCCTTCTACTTTCCTTCCATCTCTAACTCTATACTTATTTTCCTTTATACAAAAGAACTGTTTCCAGCTGCAAGCAGAGTAAAAAGAGGACTGACAGCAGAGGTGAATCCAACCTTCTACAACTCCTTCAGTGACGCCCAGCTCTTATTTGAGGTAAAAACAAAATGAGCTGTCAATCCATAAAAACAAATTATCTTTAAGAATGTTCACTTCCAACATTTCCTTCTTCTTCTTCTTTTTCCTAAACACCAAATAGATCCTGGTCAGTGGTGTACGTTTTGAGCCTAATGGAGCTTTTTCAGTTGAAGATGCTGAGCTGTCTTCACTCCAAAAAACGAGGAATCTGGACGTCATCTGTGAGGAGATAATCCCCAAGAAGCTAACAGACATATTAAGGCTAACAGCGAACCTTTCTGATCTTAATGGGCAACTGCAACAGGACGACTTTGAGCGCACACTGTTGACTTTGGTGTACACCACCCAGCAGATGGTTAATTCTACTACTGAACTCCAGCGGGAAGAGTGGGCACAGTCTTTTGTTAGTTTATACAAAGCTATTAAAAAAGATCTGACATTAACAACCTGAGTGAACATTGGTAAGCTGCACAACGGATGCATACTCGATCCTGAATGTGCTTTTTTCAGTATCTATACAAGATCAGTTTTAGTTCTTTAAGAGAAAGAAATATTTTGTAGAACAAGGAAATGTTGCATATTATAGATTTTATTAAAGTTTTAATGAAAAAATTAATCTTTTACCAGAAATACTGAAAGTGCACATCAATAGAAAATGAAGCAATTAGTGAAATATTGATTATTACAACAAACAGTTATTTAAACACAATATTCTATATATATATATATATATATATATATATATATATATGTTGAAAGTGCCACTGAACACTTTTGATTCACTTACATTCACATGTCTTCTGTAGTAGTCACTTATATGTCATTTAATTGTTAGACTAATACTAATTGCATACAATATTTTAGTAAAATTACTTTCAAGTTTTTCTAAATCTATTCTATTTATCTTTTTATGTGTATTTATTAGTGGGTGGCATTGTTTGGGATGACCCACTAACGTCCATTGAAGTGGTTAATGTGCAGAGAGACCTCCCTCATTCGTGCATGTAGGACAGCTTTTGAATCGGCATCCAGTGCATGAAAGGGTTAAACCAAAGGAAAAACAGGTTGCAATCAAATAGTCGAAAAGTTGCTTATTAATACAGAAAATTTACAATAAGACAGTTATTCATTGCACCATCCTTTAAGAAGGGAAATAACAGCACCGCACAATTCCTTCCAGAAAAGTGATCAAGGAAAAAACTCATAAATCTGTTTTTTTTTTTAAAAAAAAAAAAAAGGATATTATGTTTGGTTGTTTTTGTTGTTTGTTTTTTTGTTTTCGTTTTTTGGTGTTTGTTTTTGCCAGAGGATGTTTTTATTCAACATTGAAGAGTAGTTTATTAAAGTAGCAGATCTGAAAAGCCTACATGGTTTACCCATCTAACACATGTCGAACACTTTGCTCAGTTAACGTGATGCAAATTTGGACGTTAGCTTTAGTAACATTCTCCAGTTTTGTGATGGTTGATTATGTTCAACAGTTTCTAATTCAGCTTCAAGCTTTGGAGGGAGGAAATATTCTTTACAAGGCTCCATGTTCATGGCCTGCACGAAACAGCAACATCTTACAATCTAAATGCTCTTCAGGTTGTCTGCGTTCAGATAATTATAGTAATTATATATCTAGTTTCATTATCACAAACCCACATCCGGTGGCATCCACTTCATGTTTGTATTCTGTCTTTTCTGCGCAGTTGGGTTATCTTTGTCATTTTTCCTCAATCAACTGACATTTTTTAGTTAGATCAGGGAAGCTTCTTTGAAAGAAACACAGTGTTTGTTTTTTTCTTAAACTATTCGACCACAAACCTTTTACACCAAGATGTACCATCACTTCATCAGCACAAAAAGATGGAAAATGTAAGCTAACATGTCAGTTCAAGGCATTTATTTGCAAACGTCCCTCCAAAAGATGATTTTAATACTATGCACCATGTTGTTACAGTACAATGCCTCAGAGATGTGACATAAACTGAGCTGCCGTTGATGGAAATGTTTTTGTTAAACACCACTCACAGACCTACTCCCAAAGTGATCTGAGAGGGTGGTGGATTTCCAAGTGGCTGCTTAGGCTCCAGGGAGCCGGACATACCAGGAGGGCAGAAAGGTATGAATCGAAGCCAGGAGAAAGAAGACAAAGACGAGCTGATGCCAAATGGAAGGTTGTAGACTTCTCCACTCTCCAGCGTGTTACTGGAATCATCCTCATGAGCCTTGTTCCAGGCCAAGATGCCTCGCTCCTGCTTTGTTCCTGGTGGACACAAATTTGCAAAAGAGAATGAATCAGCACAATAACGGGCGATTTTCCATAGTCTCATTACTGAGTTACAGGCTATTATTCTTACATGTTTGCTGAATTTCAATGCCTAACCAAATTTTCACACTAAGTTAACATTTAAACCACAACCAAACCAAATTAGCCATGGCCAAAATACTATACATGTCCGTACTCTGCAGTAATAATCATTTGACCTTCGGCTTTCAGTGAGTTCATGTAACCTTAATTGAAGACATTTGGGGTAATATGCGAGGACACATGTGACTTTAATGCTAATTTCTTTGATTAAAATACCAAAGAAAGCAGATATAATCTGCTTTAGAAAATTTGAACTATCATGATAATATCAATATTTAAGAGATTGTCATATATTTTAATAATGTATTAGAGATTTTAATGACATGTAATACCTGGAATGGTGTTGTCCAATAAAAAGCCGAAGAAGCCTCCAACAAACATACTAGTTGTCAGCAGTACCTGCAGCATCTGGTCAACCTCTACCACACCTGAACATAGTGTGTTAACAGGTAAAGCTGTGTTTAGCTCATTGATTGACAAGTTATTACATGTATGAAAATGCTGATTAACATCATAAATGCACCTGTAGCAATAGTTTTGGGGTTTTTTAGGATCCAGTTAGGAATGACCAGACCAGAGAACATGGAGAATCCAAAGATGAAGATGTTTCTGGATGAATTCATGTCTGCATACTGAAAATTTGACCACAAAGAAAGACTCTCATTTTCTTGAGAAATTTCCAAAAAAAAAGTCCCTGGATGTGTTTTAAGTTGTGTACCTGCAGATTAGAAACTCCAGTTGCACAGATGACACCAAACATCACCATGAACATTCCTCCTATCACAGGCGAGGGGATAGTGGTAAAAATAGCTCCCACTTTACCAAGTATACCCATGAGAACCATCAAGACGCCACTGGTCACTATCACCATACGACTGCCAACCTGCAACAAGAATATCTTCAAGTTGTTTGTTTGAGGAGTGCAATGAAGGGAATTAAGCTTAACAGCAAACAATCATACCAATCTGGGAATCCTGGTGAACAGTACATGATTGGTAATAAAGTACATGAACAATTACTCTGGAAAAGGCCCAGTATGAGTAGAGTTTATGTTGGTGTAGCTTCTCAGTAATCCTGGTAATTCTTAGAGCTTAAATAACAGCAGTAGGACCTTTTTTAGTTAACCAGACTACAACTAAAATTACTGTGACTGAATTTTACCAAGAGAAAGACAAACAGGAAAAAGTTCTGTTTTCTCCAGTTCAGTAAGAGAATCTGTGTGCATGCTGTAATAGTTCTAGTCTTGTAATTACCATGAGCACAAAACTCAAGCTGCCACCACAGCAGCTGCTGACTAACTCAGTGCTGCTGTTATTTCTGTCGATGGGTCGAATGAGGACTCAAAAGTGGGCCAAGCAGCACAAATTCACATCCACAAAATTCACACTGGCACAATTTCTGAGACCAGAAATTTATATCTGGGCCAAGTCTGGGTCAAAATAGTATAAGAAGACATCAGGCCGGAACATAAAGGACGTCTTACCTTTGTAATACCAAGAGCTCCGACGTTCTCACTGTATGAAGTGGTTCCGTTTCCCGTACCCCAGGCACCAGCCAGCAGACAGCCTAGTCCCTCAATCCCAATGCCCCTGTTGATGGCGTGTTTAGGTGGGGGTGGTGCTCCAGATAACCTTGCACAAGCGTGGTAATCCCCAACAGATTCTATCATGGAGGAAATCACACCAGCCAAGATGCCAACCACGCCGGCCAGGCTCACAGTTGGCTTCCCCCATTGGCCTAAATGTGGTTGAACACACAGCCAATATTTAAAAAAAAATCTTTCACTTTTCATTATTTTATTAACAATATGAAAAAGAAAACCATCTTTAAAGGCCTGTTACAGTATCGTAACATCCTACCTGGGTATGGGAAGGTAAACCAGGGAGCTTGACTTATAACTTCTCCCTTCAGATCGGTGCGCGCAAGGTAACCATAAAAGTCTGGATCTTCAGGAAGGACATTGTAGGCAGTCAAAATATAACAGATAAGCCACGACAATGTGATTCCTAGTAGGACCTGAGGACACATACAGGCAAATAAGAATAACATTTATTATCTTTTCTTGCGGTCTTACAACAAGATCATGTTTCAATAAGGACAAACTTAATTCCAACATACAGGGAGAATCTGAAAAATGTAGATGTGAGAGGTGTGAAGCTTTTTGTCCTTGTTGTATGTGGGGAAGGGCACGGCTATGTGGCGGAGGTACTGGGAGAACAGGATGATCAGTGCTGTAGTCCTGCGTGAGAAAAAAGTGTTGAAAAGAAAGCAGCTTCTTAAGCAGCAAAACTGTAAGAGGCTTTTCTGCCCAGCAGATTAAGACTTTACACCAATTTTCAAAACTCAAAAAAGCCTATTAATATTTTCTATAAAATTTAGAGCTGGAAAAGAATAAAGCAGATTCAGAAAGAAATGTCTTAAAATGCATGAATTCATTTCTTTGTTTTGCTCCATCTGTCTAAAACAGGTTCTTTGTACTCTTGTAATTACAGATCATTCAGTCTTTTTTTAAGGCCATGTGTAAGAAATCCACCTACATTGAAGAGATGCCCCAGTGGTTTCCAGCGCTGCTACCAGCCGAGTCAAACAGAGACAGGCCAATGAGAGCAATGGTCGGAGCGATGGTGAGAGGTCCAATGAAGCGCATGAAAAGGCCAATGAGGCCCGAAAAACCCACAAACACCTGGAAGAGTGAGCCCACAATAATGGAGCCCTGCAGCTAAAGACAAACACACCAGCAGAGAAAGCTGACATTAATGTCTTACATTAAGATTAACCTCAAGTTTCATGTTTAAGCAAACAAATGATCATTTAAGACAGAATAATTGGAGTTAACTTGAATCGGAATATGTAAAAACTTACATTTCAATGTTTGTTTTCCAGTGTTATAGGTAATAAATACAAAAGGATTCATACAAATGTTAACTCACATTCCTAAAACTTTGTTTTTCTGAGTGGAAGTGAAAAGCGGGAGCCAGATAAGCCTTGTGACTAACATGACCTTCCAGTTATCAACAATGCCTTGAAAGCTGTGTGAAAGGCTAACTAGTCACAGTTTACTTACGGCTCTCATTCGACTCTGCCAGACTTCTATGAACTCCGTGGAGGAGGTGTTTACTGAGCTGGCATTTTGCGTCCAAGCAGGACATGTCCACTCCGGCATGGACAACATTGCCATGGAGGGAGCCAGCAATGTGAATGTGCCACCTTGGAGAATGGGCAGTCTGGAGATAAAGATGGAAGAGTATTTTCACAACATATATCTACAATCTCTTTTCCTTACATATGAGAAAATGGTTGATTCAAATCATGTGAAGACAGAAAGTGATTTTCTTAATAGACACACAGGCGACAGTTTAAATAAGTTAGAGTAATAAACTGCTAATGACCATCATTGTGCTGCTCACTTCACTGTCACAATAAACATCAGACTGAAGCTAATCTCTCCAGTTAACCATATAAAATACAGTAGTTGAAAACCTTTTTCTTTTTTTGCTTTGTTTTCTTTGTTTTTTATGAAAAGCTCATGGGAAAAGAACAAACATCAGCAGTTCTTGATCATAAATAGGACACTAATGATTAGAAATGTTTTCTTTTGGTTTGCTTGGAACAGAGATCTGCTAAACATATTGTTTTCCTCTCATCTGATTCTCAGGTATTTGAAGAAAGACAAAAAAGCATCAGTGGTGCTAAGCCAGGAGAATGTGGATTTAGTGAGGTCTACATTCCGAACATAATAAGACGGAAATTCCTCAGCTAATTCAGCTGTGGCACTGTTATTCGGGCAAGCTGAGTTGGCATAGTTCAGAGCTGGAAAACACACTTTGAGTTTGAAGTTTTCAAAAGTAAAATGACCTCTTTGTTACGTCCAGCTGGGTTGAGTTGTGTTTTCTTTATTTTCCATTTCTTGTTTTATTTTGTTTACCAACAGCTTGTCTCGTTTCCGGCATCTTCACTTCCTGCCCCTGTAACCAGCACCAGCCCCACTCCAATGTTTTCCACCTGTGTCTCATGTTTTGTCCGGTCTAAGAGTGTGTTATGACCCCACATGCCACGTGTTATCTGCCTTCTGCCTATAGCCCCCTTGGATATCTTTGCCTGTCTGTATTTTACCACTTGAGTCCCACTTTTTGGTCTCCTGCACCTAACTGACAACAACAGAGGACGAGGACATTGATTTATCCTTCTGGTGTGGAGTGACTGAGCAATTCAGTCTTTCCTTCCTGGCCCAGGTTCATTAGACTCTTAAATTATGATGATTGATCATGTATCAACACAGAATGCTGAGTTCAGTGCCGCAATTTAATCATTGACATTAAATTATGCATTTGATTTATTAATAAATTGTATTATGTTGCATCATTGGTGAGTAAACACCATTTAAATACCAACTATTTTGACTATAAAGTACAGCAACTAGTCAGAGAAGGATCTCAGAAGGACCCCAAATGTTCCTAAAAATCTTTCTAAAGCGCACAACCTCTCTGGTAAACCCTCAAATAGAACTTGTGAAACTTTGCATTGTTCACTGTGTTCACTAATTTTTGCAGGCTCCACAGTTTAAAGAGCTTAAGAAGGAAATCTGACAGGCTGATCTGTCGTACTTATTTAATAAAAATATGGCAGCTAATTCCACTTTAATGCACACTGCTGTACATCAGGTTTACTGGGTTAGAGTACAAACTCATCATACGGGATTTTTCTGTCTCTTATTAGGGGGATGGTGATAGCCTAGTGGTTGGAGAGGTGGGCTTGGGTCTGGAGAACCCAAACCGAAGCATGGCAGCCCAGAGACGAGTCAGTGGCATGGCTTAGTTTCCCAATAGGGATTAATTAAGTTAAAAATATTAATATTATACATTTATTTATTAAACATGTCTCAATCTAACAATGCATAGCTACAGTCTTCTTATTCATTAACCTGATTTCTCCGTCACTTCCTTACCTAATTCCAAAAGTAACTTGCAACAGAGTGCAGATGCCAGAAACCAAGAAGATGGTGCTGATGAGGTGGCTTTGTGTCAGGCCATCATGTTGTAGACACAACCCCTGAGACAGAATCAGAGGGATGGCAATTATTCCTCCAAATGCAGTCAGACAGTGCTGAGGGGGAAACGCGAGAAAACAATGAAAGATTATTTTAATCCATTTTATGTACAAAAGTTGTGAATAATATTGTTTGTGTCAGAAGTTATTATCTAACATAAATAAGTATCTGTTTGTATGATCAGGAAGCCTGTAAACAAAGTGACTGAAGAAAATTTCACATGTTGAACCTTTGAAGATTAAATTAAGTTTAAACGACCATGAACGAAATGTCAAACAGAAGCTCTCATGTGACACTGTCATGTTGACATGTTGTTATGTAACATCCTCACACACGACTCCTAATCTAGAAATATATCAAGGCTGTCACAACTGCTCTGAGAACTGTTTTGCTGACATACCTGGGTGCCCAGAAGGATGCAGAGGTACCAAGGAGGAACATCTGTTACACAATATGCCAGTTTGTTACTGTCTTCATTAATGGAAGAGTCCGAGTCCTCTTCAGTGTCGGGTAAATCACAGAAGCGTCCCTCCAGCTTTGATTTATTACACAGAAAGACAGACGGAGTTAAAGATGTAGAGGTGATGCTATACTGCAGAGCTCACCATTACAACATTACAATAACATGATCTCAGTGTCCAAACATTTTCATATGTCAGCAAATCCAAGAAACCTTTAAAAGAATTTGGATTAATCAAATTTGAGATTACAGAATAGGAGGAATGATGGTGGAGGATAGACAGCTGATCTAGAAAAGTAATGCTTCATATTTTGTGAAATGTTTGAGGCAAATACAACCGGTTTCATACAGAGAAAAGAGGAAAGGTTTGTCTCCCCACACAGTGTGGTGCTTGTGTTTCAGTAATGCAATTTTATGCAGGGAAGCAGGCGAATGTAAACAAGCACATTCATTTTTCTATCACTTGTTATTCTATGGAGTATTAGAAATTTACGGCATGCAACATCTAGTATTTTTTCTTGTAACTCTTATCTTTTCACACCAAAGCATTCATCGTCCAGATTCACAGGGAAGAAGTGATGAAATTCACCTACTTTCTACTTTGAAGTAAGATGTTAAAAACATTTACTTGTAGAAAACTAGATATAAAATTATGCTTACCGCAAAGCCATAGTTTTCAAGTCCATTGGCCTCTTTTTCTGGAGTCATGTCAGCTTCAGCCTATAGGCTCAGGCTTAAGTGTGCTGAAACAAAACAGAGTAAGCAAAGAAAAAAAACGCATAAGTCAAAGGGGAGGGAGCACAGACAGAAAAGACTGGACCGGAGCATCTGACAGAGAAGGAAGAGCTGGGAGGTGGAGGGGTGGGTGGGGTAGACAGCGTGCTATGAAAAAGTAGATTTCAGACATGGGACTGCAGCTCTCGTTGATAGAAATAGGTCCAAGCAGCTGCTCATGTGAACCGAATTACAACAGTAACAGCAGCTGACCAGCCAGGCTTTGGCAGGCAGGAGATCCTCTCTCTGTTTCTCCCTGAAAAACAGTCTTTTTGCTCCATTTTAATCTCATAATGACAAACATTTAGGCCAGTGGTCCACGAACAGAGAGAAAAGGAAGAATGTGGACCAAAACCAAGATGAATGAAAACGATTCATGAAAAAAATATCACAAGAAAACAAGTAAGAGCAGTTTTCCACCTTTTTCTCTACACCATTTTTAAGCTGATTTATTTTATTTGCCTCCCCCATTCTGGATTTTGATTGAAGAACATTTAAAAGACAGGGTTTGAAGGGGTTATAAAACTGTTATAAAAGGCTGAGAAAGCATAAAAAATTATGAAGTCTGAAGTCTGAGCTTGAGATATTTAACTTTTTTCCCAATGGGGTGGAAAGTCCTCCCCTTTTCCTTCTAATTTTAACAACAAATATTTGTTTTAAGGGTTGAAAACTTCCATGAGGATCACATGTTTGCACACTATCACACAGCTGATATGGCCGGTAAAAGTTCAGTAAATGTTAATTTCATTTCCTAATTTACTGTATAGCTGTTTCCCCCAAATGTCATTAGTTGAAATTAAGTGATTAGTCTAAATTAAGAGTTTGATAGCAACCCACATTTGCTTTACTAACATGGCTGAGAAAGAGCTTATATAGCAGCAGAGGACAGTCACTGTCACACCGCTGGCACAGAAACACAGCAGGCCTGTTAACACGTCCAATAAAGTCCTGTTCTAGGGCAGTTTCAGGAGACCAGTGCAAAGAATAAACAAGTAAAACCAGATGGGGCTTTAAGGAAAGTCTCACAGTTAAATTATACAATGTCTTGCACCTCTTGAGGGGATATGAATGTCTGAAAAATGCTTTATAGACCTCCATTTAGACAAATATGTGTCTGAATGTGACTTGGGGGGAATGATCGAAGTACAAAGCCTGTATTGTCTCAGGTTCTTCAATTTACACTAATTTAATGCCTTAGGTTTATGTAGCTGTATCGATCAAAGACATGTACAAACCAAGTTGGAGACATCTTCAGCCTAACATGTTTACAGTATGAAAAAGTAGACAAAGACATGCATGTGAAAGTAAAACTTTCATTTAGCTGTCGGTTCTGTAAAGAGTAGAAATTAAAAAATAAAAGCAAAGTAAAGTATAGTACTATGAAACATATTTGTATTTGTTATGGGTGGTGCAAATGCAGGGAATGAGAGCTTGGGGTAAAAAAAGAAAGGGGGGGGGGGCAACAAACAGAATAGCTCAAGGAAATTGAGTTCACATGCAACTTGCACGGCAGAGTAGTAGCGCTGAGATTTCCTAAGGTCTCCTCAGTGTGCATGTGACTGTGGTGTTTAAAGATCCATCACATGTGAGGTAGATAACGTTTGGAACCTTTGATGAAGCCTGTAGAGACGCAGAACTAAAGTTTTATTTTTTATTTACAAGTGAAATAGAAGCTGTGATATTCATGTTATTAAAGTTTTAGGTAACATGTGTAATAACTAATGGTCATGTTACTGAAAGTTCCTGATGCTTCTGACACAATGTTTGGGAGCGACTGATCTTCGAGCTAAGACAAGTTTATGACTCTAACCTCTTTCATAATCAGTTTGTGCATCTAGACTCGTGACCATCTGAAGCCACAGAAGCTACGTTATGTTTTAACCGTGTGTCAGAGACTCTCCCCTGATCTAACTGGTAGAAGGACATTGTGTGATCAGTCATTTACATTACTGGAAATCAGGTGCGGAATTATTGCTCGTGTTTAAGGAAAGATGGGAAAAGGAGCTGGATTACGTGAAATATGTCCTTTAAAGGTATAAAACTACATTTTCTATAAAATGTAATAGTTTCATAAAAAAAAACTTTGATTGCGTCATAATATTTTGAGTGTCTGATCTTTTTTATTTTATTTTATTGATTATAAAGAACTTAAAAATTTACTGCCTCTTTTCTATCACAAGAAGATACTTTCATTTATACATTATTACATTATTACTCCTCCCTGAGCCGCCACCTTATCGTTGTGGAGGAGTTTGTGCATCCTGACGATCCTAGCAGCTATGTTGTCGGGGGCTCATGCCCCTGGTAGGGTCACCCATGGCAAACAGGTGTCTAGGGGAGGGACCAGACGAAGTGCAGCTCAAATCACCCCTATGATGAGGGGAAAACAAGGACCAAGGTTTCTCTTGCTTGGATGTGGGTCACCGGGGCCCCCCTCTGGAGCCAGGCCTGGAGGTGGGGCACGGAGGCGAGCGCCTGGTGGCCAGGCCTTTGCTCATAGGGCCCGATTTACCGGTCGATCTACGTTCCTACCCTCACCTATGGTCATGAGCTGTTGGTAGTGACCAAAAGAACAAGATCCCGAGTGCAAGCGGCCGAAATGAGTTTTCTCCGCAGGGTGGCCGGGCTCTCCCTTAGAGATAGGGTGAGAAGCTCTGTGATCCTGGAGGGGCTCAGAGTAGAGTTCCTCCACATCGAGAGGAGCTAGAGGAGGTGGCTCGGGCATCTGGTTAGGATGCCTCCTGGACGCCTCCCTGGTGAGGTGTTCCGGGCACGTCCCACCGGAAAGAGGCCCCGGGGAAGACCTGGGACGCGCTGAACTGACTACATCTCTCGGCTGGCCTGGGAACGCCTCGGGATCCCTCCGGATGAGCTGGTGAATGCGGCCGGGGAGAGGGAAGTCTGGGTTTCCCTGCTTAGGCAGCTGCCCCCGCGACCCAACTCCGGATAAGCGGCAGAAAATGGATGGATGGATGGATATTATTACTATTACATCATTTACTATAAAATGTAATAGTTTCATGAAAAACTTTGTTGATTGCATCATAGTATTTTGAGTATCTGATCTTTTTTATTTTATTTTATTGATTATTAAGAGCTTAATATTTTGCTGCCCCTTTTCCATCATAAGAAGATACTTTCTTTTATACATTATTACTATTACATCTTTAACTTAATAAAAGATCTTGTGCTGTGAAACCTTGAAGTGTTTGGTTCTGCTAAATGAAAGGCATTGTTTCAGACATCATGTGATGAATGCTGCAAAGAGTTACAAGTCAGACTTGAGTGGTTGAGCTTCATTTTTCATTGATTATTTGAAGGGGCTTAATGGGCTGCACATGCACATGTCCTTTCAGAATTAAAAGTCATGCTTCCTGCATGATCATCCTTCATACATGAAGGATTATCCACAATCTTCTAAGAAAGAAAGCTGATCAGGTTTAACACTGGCAAACATTCTTGCCTTGGAGGGGCAGCTGAGGGGTTTTAATATGATCTATTATTTAAAAAAGAAAGAAAAAAGAAACACAGAAAGCTGTTTCTGTGACCTAAAGAACCTACACAAACTGCAGCTTTAGGTTGCATTTAGATAAATGAGCCCGTACAGTACACATTTCTCTTACTTTCCACACTCGGCCTTTTAAATGTTTATTTACGCTTCTAAAGCTCGTCTGTGGTTAAGTGTAAGCTTGCTGTTATCAGTTAGGTGCAGGCTTGCCATCATCTCTGCTCATGACCAAGGTTTGTGCTGAAGAACACAAAAAACACGAGTCATACTGAGATGATCAAAATGTCCTCTGAAATTAAGACAGGATTCGTGTTAAAGTCTAAGTGAATCTATAATTTATTTCATTTTTTCATTAGTTTCATTGATAGTGAATAAATCTAATACTGTACTGATGAATAAAAAACATAAATATTTTTATAAATTAAAATAAGCTTAAATATACACTCACTTTGTTTTTTGTTTGTTTGTTTTGTGTATTTTTTATATATATATAATTTGGCCATTTTTCATGCAAATTAATTCCTCTTTTTGCATTTTTTTTTTATCCTGATGTGTAAAGTTTTCTATGAAAACAGAAAACAGGATTTTGGGCCATCAAGTTCAAACCAGAAAGGCTCTAAAACATTAAAAATTTACCCATTAATACAAAAAAATCACAATAGTTGCTTCCATTTTGACAAATTCTAAACTTCTACAAGAAACTGTGCTAAGCCTGGTTTCCCGGCTATGACTAAGCCTGGTCTGAAATATGACGCAGGAAGAGCGCTCCATGCATCCCAGCTTCAGAGAACCACTTACCATCTGCAACCACTAGATGGAGACAAACTCTTTTTTCTTCCATCAGTCTCCATAGTCTCTGTGATGACTGGAGATCCTGCTGCATCTGCCTGGAAGAGATTGCCTGATGTGTGAAAGGGCATATTTAATCCTGGTGATAAAAATTAGCCATGCAGTGAATCAGGTGATAAGAGTAAGAAGCTGTGTTATATAGTTGGATTTTATCCAAGTTTTTACCAAGCGACATGTCGTCTGAGGCTGGTCCCACAATGGAAAATATAAAAGAGTTCTCTGAAATTTTGTGAGTGATGAATTACTGGAGTAGATTGTAAGATCTGATTATACATTTACAGTGAACATGTCATAAATAGTTGTTATTTTGATGCAATGACAGGGAAAGACTTCAGTGGAGTCTGATTACTGAGTTTTCCTAGAATATGACAGTCCCACACTATCAGTCGCTCCTCCTCCATGACGACCATGTGATACAGGTCAAACATAGGCTGACGGAAGAGATAAGAGCGATTATAGCAAGAGATTTCTCACTTTTTTTCCTTTTTAGAAAAGTTGACTGGACACAAGAGATTTCTGGGATCTTATAAACATTCAGTACGATGACAAATGTGCTGATGGCTGGGGAGAAACTGCTGGAACTGTGGGCAAGAAGAGACAGAGAAAAAGACACATGTGAGGATCAAGAAAGGGGAACTCAACAACATAAAAAAATATCTCATTCCATTGAGGAAATTCTCAGAAGGCCAACATGTGTCAGAAAAGAAGGTAGTGGGCATCGAAACTGGTCTGTCATAAAAGAAAACACACAAGTTCCCAACAGCCACTCGTGTTCAGGTAAGTTTTTAACTTTAAATTTAAAAATTGCATTTCAAATACAATAAGTAAGTATGTATTCCTATGTCAAAATCTTTTCTCTGCCAGAAGAAAATCCACAAATTAGACTTACTGAAGAGTCTAAAAAGTCCACCACACACAGTGAGTACTTCACATATTACATGGAAAGATTAATAAAGTTTGTTATGCCTGTGAAGGAGACGACAGAGACAATGATTGGTTTACAGATCAGAGGAAGAAGAGGCAAACCAGGGTCACTTTCACACCACTTCAGGTGCAGGAGCTGGAGGCAGTTTTCCAGCAGACTCACTACCCAGATGTCAACACCAGAGACGAGTTAGCCTCCCGCCTGCAGCTCACTGAGGGCCGAATACAGGTCGCTGATGGCTTCACGCTTTTATTTAGTTCAGTCAAGAACCGATAATAATCATACAAAAGGCCTACATGCAAATTTACCTCAAATGTCTTACAATTAAACAATAAAAAGAGCAAAATATCTTGTTTGTCTTATCCACTTATTTTTTCTTGCTCATAGCTGTTTAATTTGATTAAATTTGAATCATCACTTCAGACTAGTTTTTATTGATCGCTTTTCATTTGTCAGCAGTGACCAAGAGAAATGTTAATGTTCCCAGATGACGGACGGGCTGTTTATATTAATTAATTATCAAAAAAAGATTAGTGTTGATTTTCGGACAGATGCTTGTATAAAACATTACCTCTCAACTGATTTAAAATTGATGACTTTACTTTGATTATTTTACATGAAAATGACCAAAGTGTTTAGATCACTGCAGCTGTTAGTGTTAACCGCTGGGTTATTAACACACAATATGATTCAGAACAAACATCTTGGGTTGTTTTTTAAAATTTCACTGACTGTTAATAAAAGGTTTTATGCTTATCTTTTAATTAGAAATAAGAAATAACCCAAATATAAACATCCAGAAGCTTTTCCTTTAAAAAAAGAAGAAAAAAAAACCCAGCTCAGTTTGTTGGAAATAAATCCTTTTATATCTTACTGTGTCTATTCAGATAAAAGTGTAATTTCATCACGTTTTCTTGTGCTTTAGATCTGGTTTCAGAATCGCAGAGCTAAATGGAGAAAGACTGAAACACTGAAGGAAATTGAGCAGATGACCAGTCAGCGTTTACATTCAACCAATCACCATCTGCTTTATTACCAGGTAGCCTAACACATGTAATCCGAGGTTATCACAGCGTGTGGAAAATCACAGGTTAACGTGTAAAATGTGTTTCTCTGCTGCAGGCCGTTTGCTGGCTGCCGTGCTGCTCACCTCATCCTCTTCCCTCAAGGCTCTGCTACAGATCCACAGATGCTCCGGCTCTGCTGACCACCACACATTCCTCCGGCCACAGGACGCTCTGCTTCCACACACAGAGGACAGAACGATAGCCCCTCATCGTCTGACAGGACTGACAGATGTCTTGAAGTCTTTTTTTTATCAAATGTGACAGAAATAATTTCAATGAGTGTCTAAAGGTGTTAAGCAGTGAAGCAGATTATAATCTGTGTCTGATTTTCAAAAACATGTTACATTTCCAGTTTGAGATAAAGCTGCATGTCAGCAACTTTGGCTTTTTCTTCATTTAACAGTGAAGTTGGCATTCAAAAGAAATTTCCCTGCTTTGAAATAAGGGACCATATGATGGCGTATTTGCACTAATTAAGATTTGAGAGCATTTAGTGACGCCAGATAAGTCTTGGTGGGCCGCTGTCAGTGCAGCGTTGTTGTGCAGGAGAGCATTTTGTTGCGTCTTCATGACACCACACTTCTTAGAGATAAGATACAATGCTGCCATGAACTGTTCACCTGTGTGACTTTCTGACAACCTCTTCTTATCTTAATTTGGGTTTGTAAACTGAGGTTATTTGCAGGTCAGCATGGTGATTTGTAGAACTTGTTAATCAGTTCAAAGGGAAAATATCAACTACAGCCATGAGGGTGTGGAAACTTTTGAGTTGTTGTAAATTAAATTCACAGAACAATAAACACTGTGCCTGTTAATGTTTTAATATTTTGGTGCTTGTCCTCTACAAAAGGAGGGGCACAGTTCTCTACTCGAAGCAGAATTTACAACTTTTCCGTTTCTTCTTTGACTTTTCTCATTTCAGTCTCCCTTCCTGGGACAGCTGTGTGAACAGCTCAAGCTTTTGTTCTCTGAGAAGTGTTACGTAAGCCAATTTTTAAATAAGTACCTATTCTGAGAAAGATAACACAACACCACCTTCAATATCAATTCAGTAACTGATTTGACTGAACCATAACTGATTAGAGGGCTCTGAGAACGGCTCAACTTTTCACCCCAGTCATTTCTTCCTTTATTGCCTGTGTGATATGTTTTATTGCTGCATGGGCGGGGTTAAACAAAACAAAAATAGCTGGTGGGGAGCAACAAAAAGCCTGACTACACTAATAAATCGATCATTTTATCAGAATATGAGGTTTGTTTGGTGTTAGGTGTTCGGTTTAGGACATTTCACAAAATATATTCTGATGACTTCAAATACAGACCATTTCTAAAATTTAACATGAGTTCAGATTTTTTAACTGTGACACTGAAATAACTTTGTGACATCCGAGTTAATGAGATCCAGAAATACTTGGATTTGACATACGTCATATCACCCAAGGTTCAACTTATTTTTTATACAATTTAGAAGTATTATTGGCCAAAAAACAGAACAGATAATAAACTTAAAGAGTTTAACTCCCTCTGTTGAACAATCTACTACAATCTAAATATATGGGACTTAAATAATAGAAGACGAAGGTATATGATTTAATGCAGCAACATCCTTTATCACAGTTATGCTACTATATCGATAAATCATTATTGTTCCTGCAGGATTTTCAACGTTTTTGTACCTGACATTCATTAAACGACTGTTAGATTGAAATGTTCCACATTTACAGGGTAGCAGAGTCATCAAAGTAGTCAGTGCATGTTTCCCTTTAAGTGTACTTGCATAAATATGTGGACAGCTGTCAGACACATGAATAAAAAGCCAATATGACCCCCTGAGATGCAAAGCAGAGGAAGCAGAAGTAGGACGTGGAATAAATCACAATTTCATGTCAAGATAAAGTAAATTTTAAATCTTCTTTCGCCAACAAAACAACATACTCATGTTCATAAAAACATACATAAAACATAACAGATAGATAGATAGATAGATAGATAGATAGATAGATAGATAGATAGATAGATAGATAGATAGATAGATAGATAGATAGATAGATAGATAGATAGATAGATAGATAGATAGATGTAACCAAAAGGTGGCGCTCTTGTACCCATGAATAAGCAGAAATGATGCTCTCTGTTTTGCTGGGTAAATAAACGGCACTCCGACCTGGTTTTAAATAAAAAGCTTCATGTCTTCATTAATATCATTTATCTTTACTGGGGGTTAGAACAATGTAGTCATTTCCTCTTGGTGTTTCCCATCCTCGGCTGCCTCTGACTCTCAGGAGAGGGGGGCGGATACTCAGCATCCCTCAGCCTCCGCCCGCCTCTCTGGCTCTGTCTCTGTCCGAAGCGGAGAACACAGCGGGTCCGCAGACCAACAGGGTGGCATTAAAAGAGGCACTGAGAAAGAGGGGCGATGGCCGCTGGTGGAGGATGTGGGGAATCGGTGGATCAGTACCGGGCCGAGGTGGAGAGGCTCACGCAGGAACTGGCCGAGGCCAACCGGGAGAAGATCCGGGCTGCAGAGTGCGGTCTGGCCGTCCTGGAGGAGAACCTGGCGCTGAAGCAGAAGTATGCGGAGCTGGAGACCGACCAAGAGACTCTCAGGAAGGAGTTGGAGCAGCTGCAGGAGGTAAGCGGCTGGGTGCTTTGACGCTGTAGGGGGGGGAAACGCAGTGCGGTCAGGTGCGTTAAATCAGCTGCGTCGACCTCGCGTGTGTCTAATAGGGCATGTCTTGTTTGTTAATGTGCTCTCAGCGGGTATCTGTAAAAACATGTGTGCCAGCCAAAACAAATAAAGAGAGAACTGTGGGAATTAGCTGGGAGGGTCCGCCCTCAGAAAAACGAAGAACAGTTTATTAAATGCCATCACTCAGCTGGGATTTAAGATGTGCTGGACTGAGATTAAAGATGCTCTTGTGCAGGGAATCTGGAAAACAACCCTGGACGGTCCACTGTCTGCATTTCAATCTCAGGGACTCTGCACCTCCCATATTTGTGCATTTCATTGTTTCAAGAATCCACCCCTGAAGGAAAGTCGTTATTTTTTAGAAACTCCACTTGCAATCTTTAGGTATTTTTAACAAATCCACAAACCGTGTTATGACTCTGCTAATGATATACAGTAGTAGCGGTTTAAAAGTTCCCATCCAAGCTGAAAGCCAGCCGAATACCTGCCGGCTTCCAGCCCAGTTCCATTCCAGTTCCAGCCAGCTGCCTTCCAACTTCCAGCCGCCAGAGAGGCCCCCTCCTTCTCCTGGGAGTGTCGATGTTTTAATCAAACTCCACCCATTCCTTGTAATATAGGGTAGACCCAGAAGATGGCGCTTCTCTCACAGACTTCTCATCGCCCGTAGTCTGTCAGATTTTATCTGAATTTACACTGACCGGCAGAGGCGCCACTCAAAGCACCTCTGATGGCCAGTCACAATTCATAAAAATGCATAAAACTTAATACATAATCATCGTTTGACGTGGAATGTGAAATTGTAACATGCTTGTGCGCTGCCAATTGTTTTATTCAGAAATGAATGCTAGTAGGTTAATAAAACCTTTCAAATACTGGATCACAGCCCCTAGCTCTATTCTCAATAGGATGTATTTATCATACTGATTAATCTTTTAATATTAGCATTATTAACATAGACAAATCAGATTTGGATCAAGCAACACAGAATCTGTTTGAGGTAGCTAGGAAGGGTTATTTTATTCTCATATTATTTATTTCACCTCCATAAGAAGACAGGGCGACAGATAAAAGCCCCACGCAGGATCAGAGATAATGTCTTCCACTTCAATGTGTCTAATCGCGGGGGGACATCCAACACTCGCTGTGCTGCGACTTCCTGCTCGCCGGGAATCCCGATTACGTCACCCCTCCAGGTGGGCTATTCCCCGACACGCTCTGATTACCATTCCAAAAGGTACTGTATGCAGCCCCCAACTTGAACATGCGCCTTCTTCAACATTCGCACTTGCTCCAGAAAATTACCATCTCTTAGGCTCCTCCACCACCACTTTGACTGTGGATTGATACGTAAATGAGCCGCAATGAGGCAGCTGAACAAGTGACCCAGTTTTGTGATTGTTGCACATTGGGTAAGAGTGGTCAAACGAGTCCAGTTTGTGTTGTCATGCTACCAGAAATTCAGTAGGCTAGTCGGTCCTAATGCAGTGAATTTCCATGTTAATGTTGCCAAATTCAATAGCATAGCAAGAGATGAAAAAAGAAACAACGATATTTCTTCAACATGTTAACCAAAATATTTACCTCTTAAAGCATAAACCAAGTATTTACAACAAGCAGTGTGCTTTTTAACGTTAACGTGTGCCATAGCCTACTGCACCGCTGTTCCTCCTTCCAAGTCTTCTTTTTTATTATATTGTTGTTTTATCATCTGAATATACTACAACAACACAGAGAAAATATATGAAAGTTTATTTTACGCTGGTATTTGCGCAGCAGAGTTTTCTGCCGCCGGATTTGTAGTCCAGGAACGGAGAACACAGCTGCTGCCAGGAAAGGTGGATTACATTTTGTTAAAGCACAGCAATCTCCGAGTAGCCTATTATAAATACCCTCTCAGTGGCAAAATAAAACACACTGGTCTGGTTTAGTCTTCACTCTGAAATGGTTCAGTCAGAGGAATATAAAGCTGTTTTAAAAATGTTGAGTAAGCTTAAAATAAACATTCATAGGCTATCTATGTGTTTTAGATTAACACAATGATAAAACAACAATAGGCTATAATAATGGAAAAGAAGCGGTGCAGCATGGCAATGATGCGTTAATGGCTCGGGTCGCGGGTTAAACATCAGTCTGGTTCGGATTTAAATGGAATAAATACATTGGTGACGAGTCGGGTTCGGGAGTCATTCTAACGGGTTAGAGCAGGTATGCGTAGCAAAACGGAACCGTGCAGGACTCTGCTCTAAGCAGTTCGGACTTGGTTGACCTGGAACCATTTGACAATAAAATCTGGAGCCATCCTGCAACGCGCTCGCTTAGGCGTCCAGTTAAACCGTGTTTATTCAACCAGTCCCTACTTCATTGCATTCATTCTTTCCTCATAGCCTACGTGCACATTTTTTTCAAGATTGTTTATGTCAGTTTTGTTTTGGAAAATGAAAAAGGAGTCTTTGCGCAGAACTTATAACATTATTCTAATCTTACCACTTGCCTATTTTATTATTGTGTATTTTTGTAATAACATGTAAATTCACTGCATAGGAACCAACTAGTCTACTGAATTTTGTGTGACAACACTAACAGAACTGTTTTGACAATGCAACAATTACAAAACTGCGGCTCATTTACTTATCAATCCATAGTCAAAGTGGTGGTGGAGGAGCCTTGGAGATGGTAATTTTATGGAGCAAGTGCGAATGTTGAGGAATTTAGCCTTTGTTCAAGTTGTGGGCTGCATATATGCAGCCCACAACTTGGCATACCTTTCAGAATGATAATAAACAGAACAAGACACACCAAACCAGGAGCTAAGACCACGAAGTTCAGCATCATGCTTATCTATCTTTGGCGTTTTTACACCAACATTTTTATACACTGGATAATGATAATAGTTATCGATTAAAGTCACGGATAAAACTGCTGTTGTTAAAACACACCCATCTCTTACAAAATCTAAAATGTAAAACAAAAAAAACAACAAACAAAAAATCTGGATCACTGTAGAAATATCTTTATTCATTGCTGATCATCTGGCCATTGAAGCGTTTTTATTTGGAATTGGGAACAAATATTTTCCACCCTGTTATATTCTGTTCCACTCTGTTATGTTCCATTCCACCCTGTTAGTAAGGTGTTTTTTAATTTTTTTTTTTTTTTACTAAAAACATTGAGGACTGTGAACCTTGTTGCACCATATTAGGAAGTGAGGAACATTAAATTGATTTTGCTTTTCTGTTCCCAGGTCAAAAGGAATGTAATTATCTCTCATTTGAAATACTTGATTATGCTTTCCTTTTGGCCTTTGTGGAAACAGAAACGTGATAATCTCTCACTTGAAAGCAAGCTGGGC
The DNA here is from genome assembly GCF_017639745.1 of Melanotaenia boesemani. Classification (NCBI taxonomy): domain Eukaryota; kingdom Metazoa; phylum Chordata; class Actinopteri; order Atheriniformes; family Melanotaeniidae; genus Melanotaenia; species Melanotaenia boesemani. The sequence goes on from NC_055691.1 coordinate 35,272,769, forward strand.
GTACAATAGTGTGATGACGATGAAAACTCACATGACCAATGCTCAATAAAGGGTACATGAAAATGTGAGAAATGGTCAAAAGCACAAATACCGTTTGTGGTGAGTGAAACTATACAGCACAGTCCACAAGGCTCTTTTCAAGCACACTCCTCCCCCCAAGGAGTATGCTTGAACAGCTAACGGCAGGTAATGGCTGTGTTTACAAATGTAAAGGTGCTAATTGTTAGCCATTGAATTGTTAATTTCAAACCGGGCAGCCTTTTGGTTGTACTCTGGGCATGGTAGAGGGATAAGAAATCTCTGGGTTTTCTAGTGTTAAACACTGGAAGCGTCGCCAGCGGTCTTTTGATGACCGCCAGTCACGCTACCATGCTTATAGTGTATTAAAAACTAAACGGCTGAACCTGGTATTTTAGGACTTTTATTATATAGTTGTTGTCTATAGTTTTACCTGCTTACTTGTTTGGAAAAGTAAACACATCAATATTTACGAGCAGTTTAGCACGTCTAAACTTCCACAGAGCCGCTCAGGGAGACTCTTTCTCAGCCAAACTGTCGTATATCACGGCTATGGAGTTGTAATAAATGGCCGCCCTACTCTGCTTCTGATTGGCTGTAAGATCACAAACCCTGTGTGATGATAGGCTGCTGGTTCCTGTCATTCCTACCAGCCTTTGCGCATGTGCCTGCTTCAGACAGCGGGCAGGCAGCTGTCCCACCGCTGAGACACAGTTGTATGACGTTTTATCACGTTTTATCACTAGATCGCTATGAATAAAATCCAGGGACACTTCATTTCACAGTATAAACCATTTATTTACTTATCTACTTAGGATAATAGCACTTTGAGGCCTAATTCAGAATATAGGTTGGGCTGGGTCCGGACTTTTGTGATCCCTGCTTTACACATTATCAGTATTATGTTATTTTTACCTGCCGATATTACGTTATGATTTTGTCAATATTCAGTTATGCAGCAGCTGTATCAACCCCCACTGTGAATAACTTACGTTGCAGTCAAATGACCGCTGGCAGCGCTCCTCGGGATGTTTAGAAAGCTCGCTGCTAGTGACATTCACCACTTAGCCGACTTGAGGAGGTTGTGCTTTGCCTCATAACACCATTAGCTACACATGTCGGCTTTTTTGATACATTTATTTGACGCCATTTTCAAATCAAATCATTTTTTAAATGTTGGCAAAAATGCAACAAATGAGCGACACAGCTCATTATAAACTGTTTAGAGAGCAGCAAGATCAAATCACTGCTCCTCCCCGTGGACAAAAGAGGGATTGCAGCTGTTTTTTTACTTGGGCTGCTTAGGGGCAGAGCCTCGCTGACAACGTTATTGCGGGGGATTACATTACCCCCACAGACCTGTGAAGGATCGGCCAAGGATCAGTCAAGGACCAGTCAAGGACCAGTCAAGAACCAGTCAAGGACCCATCATGGAAACAGGGGAACTTTTAAACCGCTACTACTGTAAATATTATGCAATATTTAGGACTTTCACAAAGGATGTGCATCAGTCCAAGATCCTTAAGAACTACATGCTGTTAGTCATTTAATGACATTCATTATCTGTATACAGCATAGAATAGTGCTGTGGGACTCAGCCTGAATAATGAATGCTGGCTTTGCTTATACATTTACTCATTGATGCACACATGGATCTGTATGGTAACAAGATGCTGATGCTGACAGGGCTTTGTAGCTCAAGGTTATGAAGATGCTTGAGCTAAAAGGCTGGTAGAAAGAGGGGTGGAAGGCTTATAGATGTGTGAAACATGAAGTGTCATCTGGAATCATATGTTCTAAAGAAGATGCTGCACTATGACAAATTGTTTAACAAAATATAAAGATAGCACATTTGTTGACCAAATGACAAACTTTTGATAACTTTACTAATTAAAGTAAAATTAAAAATAAAGAATTGTTCCAGTTTAAATTCATGAGTAATTTCATATACCTGACTTGTATAAGTAATTGTCTTCATTAAGTCTTTTCACTGCTCCTAAGCTTGTTTAATCCTTCTTCTAAGACTTGTAATGACCCTGAATCACTTATAGCTTACATGGAATTAACCACAAGATCATTACAATTTTTCCCACAATACAATTCTAAAATATTAGATAAACAACAGGCAGATACAACAGTGTTAGTTATTTCAGTGCAGAAATTGTATGGCTGAACTACACTGATGGTGCATTATTACACAACTGGCTCACTAAGTATGGCCAAATTAAAAAATCATGATAGCATCTCTTGGCCGACCTATGCAGTATGTCAGCCAGCACTTAGCATGTTACATCATGCATGCCTAATTATATATTTATGTGCCCTTTAATTCTTCTGGTTAGGCTTTGTTTTGATCATTCTCAATCAGACTAATCTTAATGCATGACAGCAGCAAGTAAAGCAGAAACGACAGACTGACATAGCACAACGCTGCCTGGCTGATCTGTCACTACTGAGTCATTGAGTGATCTGGTGGATGATTATATACAGTACTAAGGGATAATAAGGAGAAAGAAGAAGGACGTATTGACATTTGCTGAAGCAGCCTTTAAATGAGAGAGTATATTTATACCACTGAGTCCTCATTCAGCATTGCTTCATACACGTTTACAGTAAAACTTTAACTTTTATCACTCAGATGTATAAGCAGATGTCCTCTTTGTTCTGATCTGTCATCTGTTTACATTTCCATCCTTTGTGTTTTCCACTGCCATGAGAGCATATCTGTTTGTTGGTCTGTGCTCTCGGCTGGCAGAAGACAACGTCCACAGAAATATACCCCACTTGCCTGTCTGTCACACACGTCTATGAATATGAACGCGAATGCCTGAGTGCAAATCTGCCACTACAATAACATCACGTCTGCTCCCTCTGTACTCTAGAGAGGTGTCTTATGAAAGGGCAGGAAACTGCAGATGAAAATTGGAATTGCTTTTGGGATCTAGCAGAAATGGAAAATGTCACAACTGTTAAACAATCTTGTGGAAGAACCTCTTTTTGTTTGAAAGCACAGTCAGCATCATTTTCTGAAGGTTATTTCATATTTTTCACATTGGTATCCATGTGAAAGGCAGCCATGTTTGTTTGCATGTTGCATCTGTGTTTGCATATGCTCTTTGGTTACTCATGTCCTGCTTGCTCTGGTGTTTCGCCCTCGGTCCAGATTCCAGCTGGTGGAGCTCAGCCAACGAGAGGCCTGCTTAAGCTCCAAGCTTCAACACAAACTTACAACAACAAACAAGAAACAGCTACCTTGGCTGCTGTAATACAGAATTAATTTGGCACAGCTTTAAAAGCCAGACTGTTATTTGTACCCATTTAAAATTGGCTGAAATGAAATTAAAACAGACCAACATCCTCTAGGAAAATGTAGCAAATTTAAAGAAAAGCATGCTGCTGACGCTGTAATGAAAAATCACCCTAACAATGTTAATCCCACAATGTTTTATCTGCTAAAATAGCTTCTGTGCTTATGTTTGCTGCCGGGGGGGCCCAAGCAAAAGTAGCAACCCAAGGGGGATGTTTTTGTAGTGTCCTCTCCTCACTCAGTACAGTTTCTCTCTCCCTTCTCTTTCTCTCCCTCCCCATCTTTCTCTCTGCCTCATGGCCCAATTCCTCTCACATTCAAGCTGTGTGTCTCTGGATAGCTGCCTAAGCAGTGACGGAAACACCACAGCCCCACGGTCCTGGCTTGTTAGTGCTGTCTCCAGGCAAATATTAGATAGGACGGTAACAGACAGACAGAGGAGGATGCAATCATAGCAGAGCAGAATAAGCTCAGTGGTCTGAGTGCTGTTCATATGGCTCATCAATGAACTAACATAGTGGTCACTCAAGCTTGTAAATCACTGAATTATTATATGTTTAAATGACTGATTTTGTTCAGCTAAGAACCTAAAATTAGGAAATTAGATGAGTCTTCATCTCCTGTGTAGGTATGTGGAAAATAAGTTTGTTATGTGTCTTAACTCATCTTGTATCTGTCTTATATATGAAGCCTGGACAAGAATTGACGTCTGTGACAAGTCGGGAACGGACAGTTTGCAAGTCAGTTCTGTTGTCAGTGCTTTAGGCTGTAAGAGTGCCAAATGAAATCTACATCAAATCCATCATATGCAAAGTTTAAATACAAAAATGAGTTGATTCATTGGATCATCGTGAATTATTGTTATTATTTATTATTATTATTATTATTGTTATTATTTATTATTATTATTATTATTATTATTATTATACTCCCAGAGTACCCCCCACAAGATTCCCCAGGGGAATGCCTTCTCCAAGTCCACATAGCACATGTAGATTGGTTGGGCAAACTCCCATGCCCCCTCAAAGACCCTGAAGAGGGTGTAAAGCTGGTCCACTGTTCCACGACCAGGACAAAAACCGCACTGCTCCTCCTCAATCCAAAGTTCAACTATCCAACGGACCCTCCTCTCCAGCACCCCTGAATAGACCTTACCAGGAAGGCTGAGGCGTGTGATCCCCCTGTAGTTGAAGCACACCCTCTGGTCCCCCTTTTTGAAGAGGGGGACCACCACCCCAGTCTGCCAGTCCAGGGAAACTGTCCCCGATGTCCATGCAATGCTGCATATGCGTGTCAGCCAAGACAGCCCTACAGCATCTAGAGCCTTAAGGAACTCTGGGTGGACCTCATTCACCCCTGGGGCCTTGCCACCGAGGAGCTTTTTAATCACCTCAGCGACATCAGCCCCAGAGATGGGAGAGCGAACACCAGCTACCCCAGACTCTTCTTCCTCATCGGAAGACGTGTTGGTGGGATTGAGAAGGTCTTCAAAGTATTCCCTCCACCGCCTCACAACGTCCCGAGTCGAGGTCAGCAGCCCCCCATTCCCATTGTACACAGTGTTGACGGAGCACTGCTTTCCCCTCCTGAGCCACCGGATGGTGGACCAGAATCTCCTCGAAGCCGTCTAGAAGTCATTCTCCATGGCCTCTCCAAACTCCTCCCATGCCAGAGTTTTTGCCTTAGTGACCGCCGAAGCTGCGTTCCACTTAGCCCGCCGATCCCCATCAGCTGCCTCTGGAGTCCTACAGGCCAAAAAGGCCCGATAGGACTCCTTCTTCAGCTTGACAGCATTCCTTACTGCCGGTGTCCACCAACGAGTTCGGGGGTTACCGCCACGACATGCACCGACGACCCTATGGCCACAGCTGCTGCTGGACGCCTCAACAATAGAGGCATGGAACACAGCTCATTCAGACTCAATGTTATCCAGCAGCCTTGTCTAGCTTCCCTATTTCACTGTTCCATTGCCCGGATGGATGGATGGATGGATGGATGGATGGATGGATGGATGGATGGATGGATGGATGGATGGAAGGATGAACATGATGCATTGCACCATGTTTGAATGTACCTGTGGACCTACCTCATTTCTTTCTTATTGTTACTGCGTAGACTTCGGTGTATATATTTGATCTGTCCATCATGTCCTTGTGGGATTTGGTTCCTTGTCAACCTATTACTAAACCACAGCTCATACAACAGAGATCATCAGTGAAGCAAAGCAAATGTTAAACACATCTCAAAATGTGACTTCATCTTTTGTATATTCACACTATGCTGTTCCTCATAGCACACAAGAAAGATGAGGTGATTCACCATGGATCATTGTGTTCTGTAGCCTTTACATTAGGCTTAAGTTAAGGAACATATTATGTTTTTGAAAAGCTTTAAACACAACGATTTGCAAAATGAAAGCACTTATTAGCATGTCTAAGTGCTCTGAATGCTGCATGTTGCTCAGTGTCCCTGGTGTGTTTGCGACAGGTTGTAAATCAGCCTGCCGCCACCAGTGGGGAAGGATGTATTACAGCATTTATTACAGCACCTCTCCTTCCTTTCCTTCATGCTTTTCTTTTATAGTAGCAGGGGTTCGTAGAAGGGCAGTAAACATGGACAGAGAGGCTGAGTCAGTGCTTCATGAGAGTGTGTCCGTCCCTTCTTTTCAGCTCTAAGCCATCAGCTCACCCTGCCCCTCCCCATCCCCTGATGCCCTACCTCACCCTCCACCCCCCACAGTGAAGTGGTAATTATGCATCGATTTCTGCTCTGCATGGTGAAGTGTATCATGTCAGAGCGAAGCTGCTCTCTAATGTGTGTTATGTATTATACATTGTGGAAATCAGGGCTGCATAGCGTCTGAGACCAAACGGTTGCTGGATCAGTACCTATATGGCTTTCATGAAACATTTATCTGTATTTTGGCACCTTGAAAAGTCTGTTGAATAGTCAACATCTGTGGACATCAAACAAAATCAAGTTTAACCACAAACATTTCTAGTTAAATAAATGGATAGGATATCTTCATTGTTATTGTGATTGGCAGCAGTGTTTTTTAGGGAAGGAGCCTGAGCTGCAGCTTCAGTGATGTTGACCTCTGACCCCAGCAACAGTTTTAGTGATGCAGTTCAGCATGTGGTTAAAGACCTGTTACCCTTGTGTTTTGTCTCTGGTCCTTTATGTGGAACTCTGGTGTGTGTTTTTTGCCAGAAGGTCATTTCTCTTTTGATTTGAGTTGCACATCAGGATATTTTTCCTGCGTGTTTTTCCTTATTTTTCTTGTGTGTGTGCTTGTATGTGTAACAAGAGAGGTTTGAGTGCGGATGTTGTTATTGACAATAGAGGGAGGGGCAGGACAGAGTCGTGGTGGTGAGAGACTCCAACCCATAAATTATCTCTCTTTGTTGTTTCAGGCAAGAAATAAGCAGTCCACACAATAAGTATGGGCTGTTTATGTTAACATAGAATGATAAAGAATGCATCAGCGCAACACAAGGTAACAGTTGCTTCAGTCTGACCTTTGTTCTTTTCTGCAGACCCTTTTTGTTTAAGTCTTATGATCGTCACATGAAAGAGAGGCGGACTAAATCAATGTACAGACGCCTCATGCCTGCCCAACCCTGCATAGAATGTTATTTTAGAAAGCTACCTTTTGCTGCAGTGAAATATAGTAGGAGCAGGACTCCCTGCCTGCAGGCTGCTGTATTGATTAGTCATCTAGTTTAGCTGTGTGTGCTGCAAACTCTGAAAGCATAGCAAAAAATAAGCCTGTCTTTCCACTGGGAAAACTTTTGTATTCACAACTCAAAGATCTTCCTTGTGATTTTAGCTCTGCCTTCTGATGCCTGAGTTTATTGTGCACATAAATCAAACCCAATTTTTGTTTGCACAAATCAGAAATGAAAGCATTGCAGATTTAACTTCTTCTGCCTTGTTTTTGTCTGGACAAGGTCATTTGTTTCAGCTACTGCTCAGTCTTATTTACTGCTTATCATGTCTGCTTGCAGAGGAAGAGAGATCTCCTATCTAGATGACCAGAGGCCATTATGTGGTGCAAAGGGTGCCTGGGAATGAGCATGATCCTGCCTGTCTTTTCTCTCACTACTTTTCACACACACACGTTGGCATGCATGAGCACATGCATACCCAAACATACACTTCTGATGGTTGTATGACACAGAATGGGGTCAGTGATCTGTCTTCTACCCTCTTAGGAGATGTATAGGGTTAGACAGGTATTAAATCATCCCCTTATTAACCTATTTAATCAGTCTTATCACAGTGAAGCCAAAGGACATTGTATGTACAGTTCACATGATATTTTGTATCATGAGATAAGATAATATATGCTGTAAGGAACAAAGCATAGGTGAGGAAAGATAAAACAGCCAGGAACCTGTGCATGATGAGGATCTGCACTGTACCACTGGTGTAACTATATTAGCTGCCTGTTTCAACAGTCATTTACAAAGATTCCCACAGGACTGTGGGCTTGACAGCTCTTCTGTGGCTGCACAAAAGCTCAGAGTCACCCAGAGGCCCCATGTGTCAATACCAAGAGGGTCACTGTGTGCAGGCTACCCTCCTCCATTGTAATCAGTGTTTTTTCTGGCTTGGTTGAGTCCTCTTTATCAGGAGGGACCCACTGCAGAGAGAAGGGATGGTTTTATCCGTTGAATGTCTCTTGTGCCTCCGGCGGCCTGTCTGGGTGTGTCCACTGGCACTAATACAGACTCATTCTGTGAGCTTTCACCTCTGTCTTTTCATTTCTCAACACCCTCCTCATTATTTTCAGCACATTTGCTCAATTTCACTTTCTGTCTACACTTCATTTTCTTTAGTGTGGCATTTCTTTGTAATCAGTGGCCAAAAAAAAAAAGCTTGAAGTGCAGAAGGAAGGACGAAAGGCAGTGATGTCTAAAAACGAGGAGACAGAATATGCTGATGCCACTCCCTACATTAGTTTTCTAATTGTTCTACACGTTAGGAGAGCTCCTAACCGTACGGAGGAAACCCAGAACATTCTTGAGGGTCATAATGAAATTATCTATTGCCATTTAGGATGATTATGTTGCAGGGAGAAGCCACTTACAGGCCTCTGAACATGACCAAATAAGGTGCAAAACAAATGCCACATGATGTCAGTATGTATACATGTGCAGAAAGATGCCTGCAGTTTTGGGATGTTTCCTGCTCAGGAGACAAACCTCTAAATCAGATAAATGGGTCAACATGCTTGGGCACAACTTGATGACAAGCTGTTGAAGAGACATTTAATTTGAATCTGGTGCGGATCAAGGAAACTTCTAAAACCTGCAGGACTGGGGCCCTCAAGGACGAAAGTTGCCCATCTCTGCTCCAGAGTCTGCACCATAACTTCAACTCAAGAGGCACCTCCAAGCAAAAGACCAAAGAAGTCTCCAGACAAGTCAGGAATGAAGTTGTGTATAAATCAGGGTTGTGTTGGGAAAACATACCTGAAACTTTTAAATTCCCACAGACCACCATTAAATCTATCATCCTGAGTAAAAAGTAGAGCACCACAACAAACCTGCTTAAAGAGGGTCATAGACCAAAACTTACTACCGGACACGGACGACGTTCATCCGAGTGGCAACAAAGCAACCATGAAGGAGTTGGATAGCTCCAGAAGAGAGACATTTGTCCACAGGATTACGACAAGCCAACATACGCCGAAGAGCAGAGATGGGCTTTGCAGAAATGTGGCCAGAAAAAAAAAGGCAATAAAGTTTGCTGAAAGGCATGTGGAAGACTCACCGAACCCCCACAGAAGAAGGTCCTCTGGTCAGATGAGACTAGAGGCTGTTAGTTTAGTCTTTTTTCTTTACTTTTTTCTCTTTCTTATTTCTTGTTTGTTTCACAGTAATCACCTTCGAGATTGTTTTTATATTGTGTAAATGGAGTAATAAAATAACCGCGTTTCAGGTTGTAAGACAACAGAACAGGAAAAATATGAAGGGGGTGATGGATAACCGCTCTGAAAGAGGCTATTTATACTGTTGAATGTGAGGAGATTATCATCACTGACATCTTTGACTTTGGCCTATTTTGTGTGCTTATGTAGTGTTCATGCACCTCTAAGTCCCAGAGAATCACTGCGTTTATTAGGTTTCACCCTGAGGGAAAAGACTTGTCTGGGTCTTATTTGCTTCACTTCAGCATTCAAAAGTTACTTAATGGCACAAATGAACAGAAGTGCCTTCAGATCCAGAAATATTCACTCTGGGCTCCTGCTTCCTGAAATAAGACTTTGCTGCAACACAAAGACATTCAGCTGATTCAACAACAGGTTTAGATTCAGGATAACTGTTGTTATGCAACACAAAATGTTTTTAAAAAGCAGCTTAAGACCTGCTTTTTTAGCTTAGCTTATAGCTTATCGCTTATAATATTTTGTAATGTAAAAAAATATTTGATTTCTTAACATATATTTCATGCCTTTATTTTAAAACTTATCCATTTTTACTTTTACTGCAGGACCTTTACTTGAATTTATTTTATTTATTTACTTACTTACTTATTTAATTGTTTATTATTAAACTGCTACCTGTTTATTTAGCATTTTAAATTCTGCTTCTATTATTGATCTGTTTTAACCAAGTGGAGAATTTATATGACCTATTCTTATACATGTTGATCCTATTTGTTGCCACTGTTTTCAGATTGATTTGATCTTTGTTTTTATTTATTTTTTCCTCGTCAGTGGAATTTGATTTGTGGTGAACATGGGTTGTGCTTTTAAGATGCAAAAACTGCTTGTTTTTTATGTAAAAAGCACTTTCTGCTGCTGTTATGCATGAAAAGTGCTTTATAAATAAAGTTTGATGTGATTTTTTAAAAAATCAAAATTCAACAACAATACAGAAACGTCATGCAAGAATTTAAAATTTCCTCCATTTACACAACAGAAACCAGGGTCCAAACACAGTTCAGAACATATTCTCGCCCCAAAGATGAGGCGGATGATGAGGTTGAACTTCATTCCCACCAAACCAGCCGTTCGGTCTGGTGGGCTCTCAGCAACGAACTGGTCGAGTATTCCTGTTGTTTTACGTCTGACTTTTCGTCTTTGCCCTTTAATACAGCTCCAGCTAACTGTTCATTTCCAGTTCTACTGCAGTAATTGTTGTTGTTTGTAAACCCAGGTTTTAAACTCAGACATCAGCTGATGTTCTGCACGGACCCTGCAAGCTGCAACGAAATCTCCAAACCCCGACTCTGTGCATTAATACAGCCTGGATTTACTGCTCTTTGTAAACTACTGTGACCAGCATGACAGCACCACAACTCTGAAAGACTTCATTTGCCTAATCTACTCTGTACATTAGAATTCAGTGAAAATGCAAAAGATCCCAGGCTGAAATAATCCTTTAGCTGTTCCACCAAAAACCTGGGTGTTTTTGATTAAAATGCACTTTTATTTACACAGTGAAGTACCACAGTTCGGTCCCTTATATTTTTTTAAAAAAAGCTAAATAAAAAGAGAATTAAACCATTTGTTAATATTGATAATCTAAAGAAGAAGAAAAGAAGTACGACCTGATCAGCGTATCAGACTTGAAATGAAAGCCATGAACAGGATTTGAAGCTGTAATTACACATGTGCACTGGTGGCTGGTTAGCTCAGTTGGCAGAGCATGTGGGAGACCAGGCTTTGAATCTCCCAGGGGCCAAATATTAGCACCTTCCAGTTGGATCCTTACGCAAGACCCTTAATGCTACTGCCTGACCACTGTAAGTCCCTTTGGGTAAAAGTATCTGCAAAAATGGCAAAAAAAAAAAAAACAACTGTAAAAGGCAAACAAAAATCTAATGTTTACTCACGTTCCATTTACTAAACACTGTCTCTTCTTGTGTGTATTATTAGACTATTAGGTTTATAATAGAGGGTGCTAATGGCTGCTGACTACATCTGGTATTGTGAATATTTTTTAAAGATACTTTAATAAAAATGTGTGATGCATAAATCAGATCACTGTTTTATCGATCCTAAAGAATAAGCTACTTTCAGTGTTCAGCATTTGTCGATTTGCATCCTTTCTAGACATTTTATCTATGAAGCTATGCATCTATACAATAGCAGGATAATCATCCGATGAAAAATAGAAAAAAGGTTGCCTGTATATGTGAAGTAACTACTCTTGCATTTTTAGTCTTTAATTTTCTAAAATGTGCAGATTTCTTTATTCAGATATCTGTTTTTACTTTTTTCTTCCTACTTATCTTCCTTACTTCTCCCCTCCCTTCCCTCTTTTCCTCCATCTGTCTGTATGCATTAATAGACTCGGGAGGCACTTTGCATTAAAAGCTACTCTTCTTCCTCCGAAGCCTGATGGCTGCTTCTCCCCTCTCTTCAAACGAATGGCAGGAGTCAGGAGTGAATGCCAGTAAAGAGCATGTGCAGGCCTGCTTGTGGCCATGTGTACTTTTCAGCAGGCATTTGTGTGGAGAAATTGCTCAAAGGTTTGTGTGTGTGTTTTTGTGGTTGACTAGCGCATGATCTGCTGGAAGCCACATTACCAAGCAAAGAGAATGACACAGTTTCGACTGGTACAGTCTGCGCAGTTTGCTAGTCCTTTCATCGGATGGTCCCACACAGCTTTTTACCTTATGGTTGAATTCCTGTAATAATATCATGGCAGCTGTATTAACAGGTAATATTCTCCTGCTTATTGAACTTGAATTAGCAGATGAGAGTGAAAAAAGAGGGGAGATGGATTTGAGGAGAGAATAGTGACTAAAGACTCTTGGGATTTGGCAAACCAATCTCTTATGCAGCTTCCTCTTTAACAATGCAGCGTCCATTCAGTCAGATATAAACTGTGCACACATGAGTGATTGGCATTCTGGGAGAAAATCCAAACATCTTTCTTGTAAAGCAAACTTGAGCCAAATTGAATCACTGATGAGCAGATCTTTTTAAGTGAACACAGCCCGTCCCCTGGCAGACCTCTCGGCTTCACACAGCGTGCATTGTGCACATTGTGTTGGTGAGGAAGTGGCAGATGTTACACTATTGTGGACTTCTTGTAAATGGCATGGATTTTCCACTACGAAGCCCATTAAGGCATTTTTCAGCTGTTATCCTGCTTTATATATTATTTTTCCCATAAGTGTCAGCATAATAGCATATTGTCATCAGAGGAATAAGAGGCTTCAATGCACTACATAGCATCTCAGTAAGAAGGACCTGAAAGGAGGTCACTTATTATCTGCCAACCATTCATGGTAGCTCAGTGTTTACTTGGTAATGCAGAAGAGCTTTATTACAGCAAGGGGAACTGAGGTAACAGATTTAAATTGTGCAGTTCAGCATGCCTGGGCACTCTGTGTTACAATGATAAACTTAAAACATCCTTGTTGGTTCAGTAGAGGACCTCCAGTGGCCCAAAGCACAGCAACACAGTCTCTTTTCCTTTTTTTAAAAATCAGATTTTGAATTTTACTTTTAAGTAGTTGGCATTGCCCAATATTTGTGCTAAATGTATGTTTTTCTACTTTCAGTATTGTGCTTTTTTCCTGCTTTTTTTCCATGCTACTGACCCCCACTCTTGCTTTTCTGTGATTACTGAGCTGCCACTAGTGGCGGCATGCTTGTGTGTTTTTATAGATGACAGATCTCTTGACTTGGCACTTTTCCCTGTGGCCGAGAAGCACATGGGGACATTTCAGTGCCCTTGTTAAAGGGCAAAATCGGGCAGGGGAATGTTTCCCATAAACCTACAAGTATGAAAACACTAGAAACTGTTTTTCAATGCAGTGAACTAAAGACAGAGGCAGAAAAATGATTCTGTGTGGATGAAGATTATGAAATGGATGGACACTGAGGTCATACGACAGGGCCAGCTTTATGGAAAGCTCCAGCTCCTATTTGAGAAATTGTGCTATATCATCCTCTTATTTTAGTCTAAGTTTTGCTGTGTCGTTCACCATGTTTGGTAACAACACAATCTAACTTTGTCACTATAAGAATGTGCTTACAGGATGCACCTGGATGGGTCACCAGTTCATCACGGGGATAACAAAGAAACAAACCATTGATGCTCACACTCAGTTTCCCATTATGGCCATATGCATTTTACTTATTACACAAAAATCCATTTTTATTTTCTCTGGCCCTTAACCTTTGTATCCTTCCATCTTCATAGACATACAGTCCTGTATAAGAGAGCTATCATTTTAAATTTGAACTTGCATTTTGCAAACCAACAATATTTAAAGGGAAGATCTAAAATGCTTCATACCATCTAAACAGTTGGTTTCCAAATCAACCGCTCACAGAAATTCTCCTCTTATAGACTGAAACATGATTTGTGAAGCAGAAGCTCCGCTCTGCTGGAAAACACCGTCAAACGTGATGAGTGAATCAGAAAAATATTGTATTCCGTTTCACTGCAGGCTAACGTGCGTTTGTGCTGGAAATGTTGGCACATCATGTAATACTTCTGACTTATGTGTTTTTTTATTTGTTGTATTCATGTTGCTTTTGTGATCACAAAATTCTGACCTGTAAATATTTCATGCAGGAAGCATTTTGAGTAAATTCTTGAGTATTATACTTGTGTCAAACAGGGTAAATGACCATAAGATAACAGTGTAAAAGCCTATGCATCATAGGTCTGAACCGCATGTGCACAAATTGAAAATAAGCTCTTTTTAAAGCCTTATTTGTGTCCAGCATCAGCCTCATGGTGTTGGGTTGCTCTCTCACACACATGCTGGCAGCTGTGTGGCTTCCCTGCAGCAGCTCTGCTTGTCTCTCTCCATGGTACTAAACTCCCTGATGTGGCTGACTGGATGGACCATCTGGATGGGACACCACCGTGTGCGTGTCTTTCTGTGTACACATCTGTTTTTGTGTGTGTGTTTTCATAAGAATTTTCTCCTCATAAGTCGGCTAATACCCTGATTTCTGCGACATCATAACCGATCGTATCTCCACTGTGGCCGAGATTAGAGCTCAGCAAGCCGCTCTTTGGCCAACATTTCATTCATTTCACAACTTTAACGTTCCCTGCTGTCCTGTCTGAAGCTGAGCAGTGATAGTGACCCACTTCTGATCCTGTGAATAAATAAAGATAAATGGGACAGGAAAGTAACTGTGATCCATCTTGCGTGTGTGTCATGGCACAATGTAAATCCTGATTTTCTCCTTGTCACCTTATTCAACAGTTAAAGAGAATTTTGATTAAAATTAAGGATAATTATTTATACATGAGAACATCTGATTAAAATTCTCATTAATTAGAACTTGAACTCACAAGGGCATAAATAAATAAATGTTTCTCTCTGTTCACATTTCATATTTCTGCACATAAATTAACTCTGGGTCACAGCGTGTATATTTGGCTCTCTGACCATTAAAGTTTAATCAAGTTAAATGTAAATGCTTTGTTAGCTTTACATTACTTTCTATAAATAAACTGTTTTTGCTGTGTGATGCAGCTTAGGTTACCCTTTAAATGGTGAACGTTATGTGGAGATTAATTGTTGTTTCAGAAATAATTCATTGCTCTCCCTTCAGGGTAAGAAAATAGATCCTGCTGCTTATACGCACTCACATTCACAAACACCTAGAAGCCCTTCCCCTGACTCCTCATTATGGACTGCAACAGACAGAGAAGGATTTCAGGGCTGCACACGCTCCTCCTTTCACAGTGGTGCAGTGGTAGGGTAGCACCTCCTGCTATGGCCCCAGGGATGAATATCTATAGATAAGGGACTCTATTGTCTAGACTAACCCATTGGGCAGAGCAGGCAAAAGAGCGTGAAGACTGATTGTATTATACAGTTTTCACTACATAGACCCAAATGGGCTTCTGCTGAGTGAGTACATATTAATGTCATCCTGAAGAAATGGTATTAAACTTTAATCATGACACATACAGTACAGTACACATGGGTGCTGTAGCTTCATCACTATAATTATGCAACATTCAGCATTGTCAATGCTGCTCATGTGATTAGACTGAAAAGTCGGTCCTGTCACAAAGGTTATTTTTAGCCTCTAGAAGCTACATGGTGCAACAAGAGGGCGCTGCATTATGTAGAAACGGTGCACTGTGGCCATGAGTGTCATGCTTTGTTTTCCTCAAAGAGGAGGCGCAGTGCACAGATGGAGTGAGAGGACTTGGAGGAGCATGGTTCAGTCCATGATGGGGGGCTGTTATAAAACCATCTGCCTCTTATTATGTGCCCAAGACTCACCGCGTCTCTGTGGATGAGTAGCTGCTGATTCACTGCAACTCCGGTTCTGCTTTTCTGGACTGTTTATACGCTTGAGTGAAACAGAAAATTTAGAGTGCTTGTCAGTCTTTTATTTGCATTTACTTCGCTCCTGTTTTGTTTTTCGTTTTTTTGCCTCCCTTGAAGTTGACCTGGAGAAAACATATTGACTTCAGACACATTTCCTAGTAAAGTCTTTACAGTTGCTTGAGAAATCTCAGGGCAAAGAAACCTAATAAGACTCCGAATTGTCAGATTTTCTCCTGACTTTGTGGTGGGCCAGGTTTTCATTTTCCCTCCTTCAGGACTTGGTTGTTTCCCAGCAAGGCTTGCGCGAACATCAACAGCTCCTCATCTGAGGCGAGAATGTGAGCTCATTCAGCCACACTGCACCTAGAATAAATCAGCTGTTTTGTTCCTGAGGCTGTTCCTCTTCATCATTCACTACAATCACACTGTGTCTCCCTGGAGAGCTAGATGGGGCACCAGGGAGGCCAAGTAAGAGAGGGTGAAAGAGAGTGAGATTTATAGAGATGGCGACTGAAAGGGAAAATGAAAGATAATTATGAAACAGAGCTTTTTTGCATGAATGATCGTTAGTTATTACAAAGTCTTTAAGGACAGTTTTTTGCTTAATGGCGTAATGTTTGGTGTATTTACAAGCATATTACAGGACTGATTACTGCTTTTATGTATTCATGTGTTACTTCATTTAAAATAAAAAGTTTTGAGTCTGAATGTCCTTTAAGGACATCAGTGTGAATTATTACTGATGTTTCCCTGATTTACAGCATGCAAGAAGTACCTTAATTTGATTAAATTAACTAATTGATAACTGTGGACACCGTGACAGTGTTGACTTGATCTTTTGTCATTATTGTTAATCTGCTGGCTCCTGAGGTCATGAGTAATCCTGCAGGTCAAATGTGACAGAGGCAGGTGGTCAGTAAAGTTAATTGGTTGGCATTCAGACCTCCCCAAAAATAAATCAGCTCATCTCGTTCCTTTTCACTTCTCTTTTTGTTACCTTCAGTCTAACAGTGGTGGTGCAGAAAACTGTGAAAATACTTAAAGATTAAGTGAATGCTTCAGATTCAAGATTCAAAATCTTTATTGTCATTATAATAATGACACTAAAGATATGTTTCTCGGTTTTAGCACACATAAATGAGAAAATAGAAATATAACAGGCACACTGCTTCTTTAAACTGTCAGCTCGTGAATCAGTTGACTGGCTTCTGTGGTGGAGGCAAACACATCTGCATACAGGCCTCATAATAAATATGTGTACCTGATGAATGATTCATAACTAAGAAGACAATGTTTTAACTGTGAATTTGGATTTCACGAGTCTTAAAGACTGGAGTACTCTGCATTCTGGGTTGTTTACAGTCAGGTGGCAGTTGTAAACCATAAGATATTTTCCAGACAATGCTGTATTGATCCATTGTCTTCCACAGAAGCCACTGCAGTCACCATTCCCTTCCTTCCTGCTGATGTGCCGAGAAATTGAAGGATGGTTCATAGTATTTATTGAACCACTAAAGCAGCTGCTGTGTGGTTGTCATGGAGCATGCAATTTCCACCCACAAAATTCTGTCTACATTCATGAAACCTCCCCAGGATAATACTGAATCACAGAGCTTTTGTGTATTTGGTACCACGCCGGCTTGATGACTAGCTTCACTATGATTGCCTTGTTGATTCTGTTGACGCCTGCTTTGATTTCCTCAATCAAGCCTCAGCTCCTTCATCATGACAAGTCAGCTCTAAGTGCTGTGAAAACCTGTGTCAGGAAAATGGGAACACTGTGTCTATTGATCAGTGAAACATCACCCCACATAGACAGACACCGATGCAAAGTACAACCCCTGCAAGTGAGCAGTTTGTACCATCAGTGGTCAAAAGTATAGCAGGAGTGTGGCCTCAAGTATGATAGATGTGTTAGATTTTCATGGCAGTAGCTGCAAATCCTGCACATGGATTAGAATGTTGATGCTAAATGACAGGATTTTGATCAGTGTCATTTTAATTTTAATTTTACTCTTGCGATGATTCCCCCTCCTTCTCACCATCACTCCATCTGTTGTAAACCTCTCCAGGCATTTGGCCAAGCCTACACCAACCAGCGTAAGGTAGCTGAGGACGGGGAGACCAATGAGGAGACGCTGCTGCAGGAATCAGCCTCCAAGGAGGCCTACTACACGGGTCGCCTGCTGGAACTGCAGACGGAGGCGACGCTAAGCCGTTCTGTGGCATCCAATGCTCAAGCAGAGAACGAGAGGCTCAATGCACTTGTGCAGGAGCTACGAGAGGTGAGCTTGTCAACAAACAGACTGTAAAGATGGTTTAAGGCTTATTAGACAAAGAAGACGTGATGATGAAGGAAAACATTTTTGTTTGGTTTGCTTGTTTTATTAAAACCTGTATGCACTCTGCAGTTCATCAACTAAATCTCTT
Organism: Melanotaenia boesemani; assembly: GCF_017639745.1. Taxonomy (NCBI): domain Eukaryota; kingdom Metazoa; phylum Chordata; class Actinopteri; order Atheriniformes; family Melanotaeniidae; genus Melanotaenia; species Melanotaenia boesemani. The sequence goes on from NC_055691.1 coordinate 35,290,800, forward strand.
GCTGAACTAATTTGGTTTAGAGTCATGTTATATGGTATAAAAAACTGTAACAACAGTTGCCATTTTTTTATTTTCATTTGAAAGGAAAAGAATTTCCCCCGCCTACACAAGCCTTCATCTGTGTTTGATAAAGGCCAAGAAGTCACTGGGACTGACAGAGAAGTCAAACCTTTACAGGAGAATAAAAACAACCAAACCAAAAAGCTGTATGCATGTGTACATTTTCAAAGCATATTGAAACAAACGTGCGTGTCTGTAGCCAGCGTGTTGGGCAGCACGGGAGTTCGAACTGGGGTCAGACACTACGGCCACGACCCCATTGTGGGGGGCAAATCCAGTGCTAAGCTGTGGAATAAGTGAAATGCCCTGAGCTCGGCACATGTGCAGAGAGAGAGTGAGCCAGGTCCTCTCATCACACAACTGTCACAGGACACACACACTCATTCACCAAATTGATAAGGGAGTGTGTGTGTGTGTGTGTGTGTATGAATAAATATTCTGGTGTGATAGATGCAGAGTGGTGAGTTCACAACAGATCTATAAATCAAAACTTCCCCATGTTGGAACACCCTGAACAAAATGAATATCATAATTAAAAAGCTAATTAGATGGTAGTCAGTGCACTGATGCACAACTGTCACCTGTTTGAACCTCATGGCTCTTTGATTACATGTGTGTGAGGGACCTTCTGCTTCTCTTGGAAATAATTTGCACGTGATACCCATTAATGAGGGAAAGTCAGTTATCGTGATGAGCAGGTGTTGCAGCTACACAGGGAGCTTCATTTGGCACAAGTCATGTCTAATGACAAACACACAAACAGACAACATTCAAGAACATATGGGAAAGTTTATCTAGTAAAAAATTGTCTTAATAATAATAATAATAATACATTTTATTTAAAGTGCCTTTCAGGGCACCCAAGAACGCTGTACAAAACAAATAAAAGAAACATTAAGTGTGTCTTCAGTAGTAGTTTCACGCTGTGAAGACGACATAATACAAGCTGTTCTGTCTTTGTAATGTTTTATAACACTTTATATTTGAATGTGTAAGGAAAGCAAAAAGAAAAACAAAAAAATTAATATTTCAAAGCAGCACTGGATATACAGTGTATTCCCTTTTACACAATAACAGTGATGGCAATGATGAATGGATAGAGGAAAGCGGGGTGCGTGCTGTTGTATCACAAATTTGCCAACGCTTTCAGAATCACGCTGTGTTGTGAACGGCAGATCGGAGGTCCGGTCAGCCAGCTCTGCCATGCAACAGGCTCAGTGCTGCACTGTCCCTGACCCCAATGCTAACTCCAGACAGGTTATCCTTCCATAGACCCTCACTGACTGATTATCTAGTCAAGTGCAAATCATACATTGTTCAGTTTCCTTTGTTGTCATGAAACTATGATCAACAACACATGAAAAAAGTAGGTTATGATATTAGTTACCCATTTCCAAAAAAGCTGAACTGCAATTTTCAATGTGCTCATTTAAATTAAACACTAAAAAGTAAAAATACAACTTAAAAAAAGCGTATTTTAGAAATGATCATTGCAAACGGGGTGCCGGCTCCTGTACTGCTGTACTTCTGTTTGGCTTTTCTTGTTTAATTTGAGAGGCTCAACAGTTCAAAGCATTCCTGTCATAATTTGCCAAATGCCCCGCGGTGCCTTCATGGACACAGCAGTTTGCTCCATCCACGTCCAGATTCTAGCAGATGCTGTCAGCCGTTCAACAGCTCAGAAGGTTTGATGTTACAGTCCACATCAGGTTTCTGAGGGTACACCGGTACTCGGTGGGTGCTATCCTCCAGTTTTCTGTTGTTTCTCTGCTCCAACACACCTGACTGAAATTAATTGGTCATTGTGAAGAAGGTGACAAGAAGCTGTTGGATCCATTTGATCAGGTGTGTTGGAGTTTGACACCCCTGGTTTAATATGTGTCTCAGCTTTGTAAGTTTCTCCCTCCTGGTGTGTGTGTTCCCACCCACTCCCAACACTTCTTTACGTCAGCATTTCTGCCATACGGCATGTACAGAGAGCTGCAGGAGGGCTGGCGGCAGCTCTGCAGCAAGCATAGCACACACATGCACACACAATGTGAATGTTTCGTTATCTTGTTCATCAAATAGCCGTCTGCCTCGTAGCTGTGTACGCATTGAGCATATCTGTGTTAGAAATAGGAGCATCACTCCCACCCTGCTTTTCATTTGTAATTTGTCTGCCAGCTACTCATCTTTCAGCCAGTGCAGTGGACAGACTAAAAAATGCAAATGTCTAAAATTACTTTTGTAATATCTTAATCATCAACAAGTAAACTACCAAAAAAGAAACAGTGAAATTATTTTAAAATGATCTATAAGCAAACTTAGCATTTCTTTTTTTTTGTGTGTGTGTATGTGTGTGTGTGTGTGTGTGTGTGTGCGTACAGATAATTTTGCTGAGGTCTCCACATAATTCCAGCTCTGCCAAGTAACTCCTGCTGTAGATTTATTACCTTAGTTGTCTTTACTTTTCTCCTAACAACTTAGCTGGTCAAGCATGTGCATGTAGCATCTCTGCAGAGCAGGTTAATGATGTTTCTGTGCACCTGGAGATGCTGAATCATTCCATTCAAGATATTTAAATCATTTTATAAACTCTCATTTTCATACTATCAGAGATCAATGGTATGTGCTGAAGAGTCTCCAAGTACAGGAGTATTTGCTTTGTCAGGATGCAAAGTCGTGTCAGTTTGCCTTACATGTTTGCCATTCAGTCATCAGCTGAAAGGACGGCATCAGATATCGTCTTGTATGGGAATTTACACCCTTAAAAAGCACTCTGTTTTCCTGTGTTCTCTTTCCTCCTCTTTTTCTCTCCTTTTTAATCCCCATTTCTCCCCCTGCTGGTCTGTTGCCATCTCTGCTCCAGAGCAACGAGATGCTGGATCTACAGCGGAGCAGGATGAGGGAGGAGATCAAGGAGTACAAGTTCAGAGAAACCAGGTTGCTTCAAGACTACACAGAGTTGGAGGAGGAGAACATCACATTGCAGAAGCTGGTGTCTACACTCAAGCAGAGCCAGGTTAGTGAGAAGACCACCATCATCACTGTGGTGCACTGTTTTAGTTACTCATTGAATGCAAATCTTACTTTAATGCATACGAGCAAAGTCTGTCCCGTAATGATTATTCATCGCTTGTAAATATGAGACACCAGCATTTGTCACACTTGTGGAAAATGAGTCACACCTCTTTATTTGGAGTATAAGTTTTGCTCCTGTTAATTTGGTTATCATGCATTTATTTGCCACAGAGTTTAAGTGTTTCCTGTTCAATATACCTGAGCTTATACACTGATTGTATTAGTCAGACATAATATTTAATACCTGAGTAGAAACCAGCTATAGCAAGGTCAGATACCAATAGAAAATTACTATTTTGATTAAGTCATTTTTCCCCTCTTCCTGCCTCCCTTCAGGTGGAGTATGAGGGACTAAAACATGAAATCAAGGTGCTGGAAGAGGAGACCGTCCTGCTCAACAGCCAGCTGGAAGATGCATTGCGCTTAAAGGAAATCTCTGAGGGTCAGTTAGAAGAAGCTCTGGATGCCCTCAAGAGTGAGCGTGAGCAGAAGAACAACCTGAGGAAGGAACTAGCCCACCACATCAGCCTGACTGACAGCGTCTATGGAGCAGGGACGCATCTGACGCTCACTGTCACCGGAGTAGAGGGCCTCAAGTTTCCCGAGGAGACCAACGGGACCAACGGCAGCACCAACCCAGCTGCAAATGGCAACATTGAGGACAGCAACCGTTGCAACGGTCACATCCACACCAATGCAGGGCTAACTAAGATGAGCGGGGACTACCGGGCAAGTCGGAAAGGGGAGGGCCTTGTGCCAGACCTGTTCAGTGAGCTTAACCTGTCCGAGATACAGAAGCTCAAACAGCAGCTGCTGCAGGTGAGTTGCTAACAAAATACCTTATAGCGGGATCTGTCAGCTCCAGACTGAATTAATATATCAAATAACTTCTTAGAGGTCTTTTCTTTGTGTCAAGTGAAAGCTCCTTTTCAAGGACGGCACATGAATGCCACAGTGTTTAAAACAGCTGCTACAGATGAAAGTGTGCTGCAGAGTGGGATGAAATAGCCACACACAGCAGATCAGAAGACAGCTGTATTGATCCACTCCCCCACATTATATTTCAGTCCTTCGTGCAAAGGCTGATAGCATCTGAAAGCAGTACCTTGAACAGATTTTCTACAGGAAAATTACAAAGTGATACCATTTTTGGAGCAGAAGAAAAACAAAACATTTTAGACTTTAGTGGTTAACAGATTTCCAAACAAGATTACGATAATACTGAAATCCAGTTTTGCAGCAAAAAAACGCACCGAAGTCAGATACAAGAGAAGTGTTTGTATTTGATGAACATGCAGTATCTCCATCACACACGATACCATCCCAGACACAGACCAGAGTCATGCTGAAATCAAATAAAGTTATTACTGTACTGTTTCTCCCTGCACTGAGCTCCGATGGGAGATGGATAAATAAATTAGTGCTTGCCATGTTAGCAGTGTGCCTTTCTTTGTTAACACAATTTCTCACTAATCAATTTTTTTAGTTGGGAAGTCTGGAGAGGATGTCAACACAAGCAGCATCAGTCTTATAGCTGCTAAAAATAGTTTTAAAATAATCTGTGTTGCTTTATGTCACGAATTTTGTCATTAAAACTGTTAGCATAGCAATAGATTTTTCCTTTTAATTCATCTGTACAGTTTGTCTCTGAAGGGACAGCTGATCAGAAAGCAGTGAAACAAGTTATTATCCTTCTAGCTGAAACACATCATTACATACTATTTGTTCAGTCAGAAAATGTGCATATAATGTAGTAATTTCATTTATCTTTATTAGCATTTCTTGCTGGTTATGGTGATACATTTGCACAACTGACTAACTATAGCTGTTATCAGAGTTCTTGTAGGTGGTTCTCAGAACTTGGAATTGTATATTGTATATTGTCATTATATAAGCACACAGAAAATAAGATGAAGCAAACAGAAAATCACTTTTCGTGTTTTAATCCTGCAGGTGGAACGTGAGAAGGCAGCTCTACTTATGAGCCTGCAGGAGTCGGAGACCCGGTTACAACACACACAGGGTGCCCTGACTGAGCAGAACGAGCGCGTCCATCGCCTCACTGAGAGGGTGAATGCCATGAAACACGTAAATGGAGACAAAGAGCTTGACGGCCCCCAAGAGAACGAGAAACCTGATGGTGGTTCCTTATCGCCATCAGCCAACAGCCACCATGATCCTGATATCCACGGGTTTGAGATTCTGGAGTGCAAGTACAAGGTGGCTGTGACAGAGGTTATTGACCTGAAAGCAGAGCTCAAGGCCCTAAAAGAGAAGTACAACCAAGCAGTAGAGGGACAGGGCGACAGCCACAATGACGACCGGGTCCAGGCCCTGAGTGTACAGGTATGTATTAGGAAGCTTTCTGTTTACATTGTTTTCCCATTAGACTTATGCAGCTAAATTAAAATTAGTCATTTTTCCTAATCAGGTGTTCCATTTGGAGCGGAGCTGCCGCGACAGCCGGGATAGGGTGGCGAGCCTGGAGGCAGAGCTCCGAGCAGCCTCAAGCACTGCGACAGAGAGCCAGGGCATGCTGAATGCAGCACAGGATGAGCTGGTAACTTTCAGTGAGGAACTGGCTCAGCTCTACCATCATGTCTGTCTCTGCAACAATGAGACACCGAACCGCGTCATGCTGGACTACTATCGCCAGAGTCGCATCACACGCAGCGGCAGCCTCAAAGGCTCTGAAGATCCGCGGGCTTTGCTGTCTCCTCGTCTGGCACGACGCCTTGCTGCAGTATCTGCAGCCTGTTCTTCTGATTCCCCACGTAGTCCCATGGACTCTCCATCCAAAGAAATCCACCACACTGAGACAACATCCAACTCAGCTGACTCTTCATCCTGCCATGGCAGCCCGAACCGCAACCACACTGGATCCCCTGCCATCAGCATCTCCCCTTGTCCATCTCCCGTGCCCTCAGATGCAGGTGGGGACCTGCGGAAGGAGCCTATGAATATCTATAACCTGAATGCAATAATTAGAGACCAGATCAAACACCTTCAGAGGGCTGTTGATCGTTCACTGCAGCTGTCAAGGCAGAGAGCTGCAGCCCGGGAGCTAGCACCTATGCTTGATAAGGACAAGGAGTCCTTTATGGAGGAGATACTCAAGCTAAAATCCCTGCTTAGTACCAAGAGAGAACAGATAGCAACACTCAGGCTGGTGCTGAAGGCCAATAAACAGGTTAAAAAACTACTTTTTAATTTGCATCTTATTATAAAAAAATTATTTCCCCAAACATGTTAAAACTGGTTAATTGTCCATTTTTTGCAGACAGCAGAAAACGCCTTGGCTAACCTGAAGAGCAAGTATGAGAATGAAAAGGCAATGGTGACAGAGACCATGATGAAGCTGAGGAATGAGCTGAAGGCTCTGAAAGAAGATGCCGCTACCTTCTCCTCTCTTAGGGCCATGTTTGCCACAAGGTGAGAGAACGTCTGGATAACTTAAAATACAAAGGTGTAAAAGTGAAAATGTACTTAATTTAGTACAAACGAAATTCCTTGTGGTAATGAAACGTTCCTGAACTTGTTCAAATGTTTTTCTCTGATCAGATGTGATGAGTATGTTTCTCAGCTGGACGAGATGCAGAGGCAGCTTGCGGCTGCAGAGGATGAGAAGAAGACACTGAACTCCCTCCTCCGAATGGCTATCCAACAAAAACTGGCCTTGACCCAACGGCTGGAGGATCTGGAGTTTGACCACGAGCAGACTCATCGTGGCCGTGGTGCTAAAGTGCCCAAGATAAAAAGCAGCCCTCCAAAAGTAAGTCACACAGATGTCTTTAAATGTTTTTAAACCCATGCGTGCACCACCCACACCTTGAACACCTTGAGTTTCACTGCTTCCCTTCCTGAATAAAAAAGATATTAGATCAAGTGTCTAAAACATGCAGATGCAGACACAGGTGCAGTCAGTGCTTTGGTACATTACCTCTCTGTGAAGATTCATTTGTTTAATTGTTAGCAATGCATCCCTTCTTTTGCACATTTCATATTTCCTTTTTATTATCTAATCTTGTCAGTAAGAAACCATCTACTGTCACAGTAGGGAACATTGCATTGTGTTGATCTTTGTGCTGTAAAAGTTACAACACAAATGTATTTTGCAGTTTCCAATTGTGACCACTAGATGACACTGTTTGATTAGATTTTAGTTTCATACTCCTCTCAAATGGTATTACATCTTTTCTTTCAGTTTGTGTTGTACAAATCATACTGTTAATCTAGAAAGACTGAAAGCTGTCTATTTTTTTCACAAACATAGCGGTGCTCTTGAGTACAGCAGGACTGTTTTTTTTTTAGGATTTTTTCATTTTTATTTGTGTGATTTTGCAAAACGGTGCAGTTGCTGAGTATTTATGTGTGAATGTGTCCGTGTCTCTGTTTGTTTTGTGTAGTTTAGCTGTGTGGAGACTGTTCCTTTCAGCGTGGTCAGATGAGACCAGTTCATGTTATTATTCTTCATGCACAAGCACTGTCCTGGAAATAAATGTACCGGGATCAGTCCTGTGCATCTGTATTAATAAGCTGCAGCTTTCAGTTTCTTTATTGTTGCCAAGGTCTTCCCCTGTCTTGTCCACCCTGTCTTCTCTGTCTTGTTGTCTAACCTCGAGTGTCACCACTCTGTATATCTGTCTAATTTATCAGTTTCTTGTAGATTGTCAGCAGCCTGCTGCCTCAGTACCGTCACTCTCCCCACAACTGAGGCGAGGGAGAGCCTCCCTAGCCCGCAGGTAACATGCCGTAGAACCTACTAGTATGTATACAGCAACTTTTCCACATTTCTTAGCCTAGCACTCCTCTAGATAATTTTCCTGCATGTTTTCAGTATTCACAATTACGCAATCATGTAGTAAATGATGACTGACACGCTGCATTGTGTTCTATTGTAGGAATAATTATCACCTCTCTGGGTAAAGGAGTAAAGATTATTTTCACTTTGCATGCATAGTTTTGCATGGCAGCTTTAGTTTCTCTTCTTTATAAGGCAGAGAATAATAAGAAGCAACATTAGTTTTAAGGGTTAAAGTTAACTTAAGTTGTATAAAAGCATCAGTAATTTGTGAATCAGTCACATTTATATTCTTGTTTATGAATTTTTCATGCAATTGGCACCAAAAACTAAAAAATAAATAAACACCAGAAAGAGGACGACACATTATGTAAAGTATTATTTCCTTTTTGTTAGGTTTGGACCCTAAAACAACTTGGTTAGTAAATGAATAATAGAAAATCTGTCTTCAAATACTTCACAATGTCTAGAAAATTTCTCTAGTCTTGCTACATTTAAGGATAAAATAAAAACTGTTGCAGGAAAATAAGTATATTCTTAAATGAAATAATTACTCTGTGTGCACATGTAAAAAAGGGTAGTTTCTCTACATGAAAAAGAGATCATTCCCAAACTGAAATGAGTAAAGCTGTGGATCTAACTGTCCTCTCTGACCTCTCTCACAACAGGCATGTGAGGACAGCACAAGTTTAACTATTAAGAAAAACAAGTGAGTCAAAAGCAAACCAGTTTCTAAAAGACAGCACATGATTTACTTAAAACATAAACCAGCTGATGCATAAGTCATCAAGGAGGTTAAAAAACATTTTACCACGAGGACAGAGGTATATTTTTACACATAAATCTCCTTTAAAATTTATGGAAAAAAAAGTTTATAAAATTGTTGATGGCGTGGCTGCATGAGATTTCACCGATGCAGAGGAAAGTTCAGCTAAAGAGAAATCTGCAAGCATTGTAGAGCATCTGTAAAGCAGCTGAAAATAAAGAGAGGGTGGCTTCTACAACAGTTTGGTGACCTTTAAACACACCTCATAGGCACAAGCTGAAAGTACCCTCACCTTAATTTCCTTTAAAATCTTATGTGTTCATTCAATCCAGCTTTTTTTTGACTCAGTTAGCTAATTATAGCTTCAGAAATTCTGCCTAACTTTCACATGCAACTCTGTACCAATATCTACAACGTACATCAGTAATTACACTTGTGCTTGACAAGAAACAACGATCACTGTAGGGCTGTTGCTTCGGCAGTGTAGCCATCGACCAGTGGAGAGCTGACCCAGTAAAGAAGACCCAGTAAAGTCCTTCTTTATGCTGTAAACTGAGACATTCATCCAAAGCAACTGCTGACAAATGTGATGCTTTATGTGGCTGTTGTTGTGCTGTTTCAACCTGTGCATGTTATCCCCAGATATTTTGTCCCAATATAATGTGAAGCCTTTCCCTTGTCTTTGACCTGGTTTAAAGGAACAGTTTGGCCTCTTGAAAAGTAATTTTTTCTCTGCTGGTTTCCTGAACTTGGATCAAAGGATCAGCACCACACTCATGACTCATGCTGAATATAAAGCAGTCATTAGCCTGTTAGCCTATAGCTTAGCATAAAGACTGGAATTGCGGAGCAGCTGGCTTGCATGTCCACAGCCGAATAGCACAACCAACAAAACAGCACCTCAAAAGCTCAGATGTTCATAGTTTAATCACTATTGTGACAATGATAATTAGCAGATTGTTCCAGCCAGACGTCTCTGCTCATGTATAATAACATATACTGCAGAAACAAACATATCTATCAGATCAAATTTCTTGCTCTGTCACATGTTGCGTTTTTGTTTTCATAGTTGGCCTAACTTTATTCTTCCCGCCAAAGTTTCTCTCTTCTTTTGCCAAAAAAAAAAATCACCTGTCGTTCATATAGCATTTCATTCATTCTCTTCTCTCGTATTCCTGCCTTTTTTCAGTCATAAATTTGCGGTAGACCTCCAAGAACACCAAGCAGTCTTGTCCAGCAGCCGCAGTCTTCTCTCCCCCTGCGACCCACGTAACTGCTTGGCCCACCAACCCCACCCTCCTGGCACCTAAACTCCCAGCTCCAGCCCAGACCCCAGCCTCGATCTGGTAGGAGTCATGCTGAGGCAGAGACGCCCCGGATGAGGGTTTCCTCTCCCTTCAAACCCAGCAGTCCAACCCAGTACTCACTGGGGTCTGTCACCTCCCCAAGCACTATATAGCCCGGCTCTGGCAGGCCTCCTGGTTACCTGGGTCGTAGAAGAGGAGCAGGACGCTCTCCCCTTCTCTGGAAATGACGTCTTCCTGTCATGGAAACAGAAAACAGAGGACCGAACTGAGGCGGAAGTTCCTGAGCTGGAATCTTTCCCCTAATTCAAACTCTTATTTATTAGCAGTTTATCTACTCTAATAATAATTATTTATTTATTAGTTTTATTATTACTTGTTTGTTTTTGTGTTTCATTTTCACTTTTTATCATTCTGCAAGATGGAAATCAAGACTTGTTTTCCTGCTGTGGTGAAGAAATGATCACAGACAGTTTAGCACATTTACAACGTGGCTGAATTTGCTTTATGTCTCAAAAAAGTAAAAAAGCAGAACCTCTTCATTTGCGTTATTTTAAAAACTTGCTTAACCGTCGTATAAAGCATTAAAAAATAGAACTTGTCAGTATAAAAATCCAAAAATTCACCATTTATGCCATTTTTACATTGAAGTGTTGGACTACATTGAGTTTGGCAACAAACTAATTAATTTAAACTTTTTTTACTTTTTTGTGGTGGTGATTGGTGGGTTTTCAACTTTCTTTCATTAGTCTTCATTGATATTCTTTTTTACTCAGAATTTTTCTGTGCATAAAGACTTTTATACCACTTTTTGTTTATTTAATTTATTTTACAGACGTGTTTGTGTCTGTTAAATAGCTCAGATTTCAGATTGAGACGAGGTTGTGTGTTTGAGATCAGGACTAGAGCTGTTGGCCTTGGGGTTTTTTTTTTTTTTTTTTTTGTTTGTTTGTTTTTTCCTGTTTTGCCTTTTGAATTGCACAAGTTTAAGTGACCACAGAATAACCTGACCTCCTTTTTAACAGCATTGATGAAACAGAGGATTTCCTTTAGGTGTGCTCTTTTGTTGAATTACTGTTGCTGCCACACAAATATTGAATTTACAACATAAAGTTTTTTCTTTCTGTCACTATATTGAGCAAAACCCCAGAAACAAAAACATTATCATGATTAATTTCCCTTACCATGACATGAAAAGAAATGTCATTCAAGCTAACATTTATTTGTAGTCACATCTTCTTAAGTTGTCTTCATGTGCTTCCTCCAAACAGAATGTAGGATTGTACAAGCACAATTATGCACTATGCATTCAAGCAATACAGTAGCAGTCACAGCTGATCTGATGATAATTACACCAACCTTTTAGCCATTTCTGTCATCATGAAATAACCAGGTGGCCGTCAAGAAAAAAAAAGAAGGTTCCCCAAACTTTGGAGATAAAAGAGGGCCACAGTTTTAACCCTTCCCTCAGTGAGCTGTTGTTTCTTTTAGAAGCACAGATGGATGAGTTGTGACATTTGCTGCATCACTGAAATCCCATCTTCCCATTCCTTCCTTAAACACTCATAATTCTGATGGTAAATGTTTCCTCAGTGCACTGATACTTTTGCCACAAGGATAAGAAACCTTAAATCACAAAGCCAGTTTTAATGTTGTCATGATAGCATTTCTGTGACAATAGTGGATTGACTTCTTGTTCTCTGTGTGCGCACTTGGTGGATTTGTCTTGTAGATTATTACTTTTGCAACTACACAGTGATGAAAACGTTTGTAGTCCAAAAGTAGCCTCTGAATCCGTTCAGGTTCATTAACCTTCTTAGTTTGTTTGCACAACATAGGTGTGGATGGAAGAGAGTAATGACTGAAAAAGTAGTGAAAATGATTTCAAAAGTAAATTACAGTGGGTTTTACAGTTTCTCCGCCAGTTAAAACTGTGTTAAACTGGTTTCATGAACAAATAAAAGAAAAAATGCCCCTGTGTCTGTTTTTTGTTCTGTTTGAAGCTGCTCAAAAGATTTGACAATAATCTTAATAATCTTAATATTTATTTAAGGAATGAGGTACAAATGGTGCACAAGAGAAGCCAGTAATCCAAAAAAATAAAAATAAAAAGCATCTAATAAGACGTCGTTTTGGTTTTTGTGTATGTTACTCTTTTCCAAGTCATGGCTCTTTTCTGTTGGTCCACTTTATGTTCTTCCTCTGTGGTAAGGGCACTAAAGGGGCTGGGGATTCATTTCTTTTAAAAGAAAAAAAAAAGCATTACAAATATAGCAGAGATTAATTTAGATTCGTATCAGCGTTTCTCAAGATGTCCTTTCCGCGCGCGTGAGGCGACACTTTCCAGGGGAGGTCTGGTCTGCACCACCACATTGAGTCAGGCGGGCGGAGCACGGAGGAACACCCCCATCAAGGTGAGATTAGCGGAGACCGAACGGCTCAGCTGTTGACGGAGCTCGCTGCGTCTTTGCTGCGTCTTTGCTGCTCTGGTGTTTTTGCCCCGGACAGGTTGTTCAGAGGCGCATATGGGTTGGCGCTGCGCAGCGGGACTGGGCTCCGCGCTCTTTGCGGAAGGGGGAGTGCGTTTCTGAAACTTCTCACCTATTTTCGATTTTGAATGTCTTATAAGTAGGTTATGCTCGAACGGTCGATGTCTAGGGGAACAATGGACAGCTTCAACAGAGTCGCTATTCGTAGGAAACAGCGAAGTCTGGATACTGCGGAGCGACAAGCAGCAGGTAAGTTTGATTAGTACATTTATTTCTCAAAGCCTCTTCTGTTTTTCCATTTTGTTTAATCAAGACTGAGTTTGCGCATTTATTTACCTGCTGGATATTTAAGTCCTCAGAAAAGCACGAAGTGAACTTCCATCTTCCATGTGCAGTTTTATGTGCTGCTGTGACACGTTTTTTATGACTGGGTGGCTGTTCCACGTCCTGTTAGCCATCATGTGCTTTCGTTAATCTGATTGGGAAAACATGGAATTACCTGAGAGTAATACCTACAACTGTACCTCTTGCTTACACAGTGTAGGTTATGAGTTTCAAAATCAAGTCCAGACCTGTTGTGTAACCATCTCTTTTTTTGGGGGGGGGGGGATAGCTTCCTTAGGAATCTTGGAACTTTGTCTGCCTTGAATGCACAAACAAAGAACATGAAATGCGCTGTTCCCTGTATTTATTTTGTATTTCACTCGCAGATCTCAGATTCAGCAGATCTTTAGATGGATCCTTGCAGACTTTGCCCAGACTTTTAGCTTAACAAAACAAGGATCCAAATACATATCATGCTCTGTCTGGGCATGAAACACACAGACGGGAAGGGCTTGCACCACTTCAATTAATCTTGCAACTACTTGTTTAAGCATGCACATGCAGTTCAATGTGAACTTTGGCCTCTCCTGTCACGGTCATGGGCTGTATATGCTCATGTGTGTCATTTTTTGGTCTTGTGTTCGGATTCTTGGTTTCTGTCTTGGTTTGATTTCTGGTTTTGTCATGGTTTTCCCTTGTGTGTTGTGGTTTCTGTTCCTGCCTCGTTAGTTCACCTGGTCTGATTAGTTGTCCACTTCACCTGTGTCTTCTTACTCCTTCTGTGTATAAGTACCCCTGGTTTTCTGTTGTTCCTTGTCGGATCCTCACCATTCATTTATGCCTGTTCCCTCTGGTTTATGTTTTTCTGTTTTGGATCCTTAAAATAAACCCTTTTTCCCTGCACCGATTCTGCCTCCTGCCTGACTGCCTGCCTGCAATTGGGTCCTCACCTCCTCCGACGCCCGCCATTCGTGACATCTCCTCGATAGTGTTGCTGTTCAGATCAGGCTAAAACACCTGCATTGGATCTAAGGAGCAGTCTTCTCCACTCATAGCTCTGCAGATGATAATCAGCGAGTCAGGATGTGAAGTAAATTCTACAGCCAGAAATATTAATTGTCATGCTGTGTTAGCAACACTGGAACAGATTCATAAAATTTGTATTTATTACTACAAAGCTGAATCTTGCATTGCAAATGTTCCCAGAATACATGGTGAGTCCCGAATTTCATACACGCCTGCATTTTCATGCTGTTTGGTAAAGAGGAATGCAATCCTAAATCAGAGCACTGAGGCGTCTTTGAAGTTCTGGTTGGGTTAAGTGTGTGTTATGTTATCTCTGCACAGTTTTAAAACTTGCGTTGTGTTTAAAGTCTCTGTTATTCCCATAAACTTGAAAACTAGCCCGTACACAAACTGTCTATATTAAGTTAAAGTACAAAATTGAACTAAAACAGACACTAATAAGATATTTTTACCACATAACTTGGTTCAAAGGGGCTCTTAATGAGCATTTTTTTGTCATGGCTGGCTGATCAAGCCTTTTTTGGACCACTGACTTTGTCTATTTTCCAGTATACACCACTTTCTACTTTAAATGATCTGTAACGTGGCCTACCTCCAAATGTTGGGGTCAGCTTTAGGACATTCACTCGAGTTATATGAAATTGGTTGTTAGGGCCATTTTTTTATGCCAAGGATGATATTTTCTTATGATTTGTGGCTATTTGTGTCCCATCTTTCCAGAAAGATGGTTAGGAATTTAACCTTTAAGTCTGTCTTTTGATACGAGGTTCAATTTGAGTGTCAGCGCATGTTTAATCCTGCCAACATATCAGAGCTGTGCAATATTCATGTCAATACTTGGCTTTTTTCCCTTTTGGATGTTATCTTTCACTTCAAGGAAGTGTGTTTCTATCTTTTTATGTGTATAGTGAAGTTTGCAGTGTGTAATCAGTTGTTTTTTTAAACATGATTGCAGTGTCCTTGCGTCCAGTGTCATTTACATGTACACCAAGATGTGTTTAGTGTCGAATCCAAGTAGCTTTGGAGCTCCTAGATTTGTTCCGGCATTTCTGTGAAGACGGCCGTACCAGCCCCCAACAATGGAGCTGTTTGTTTTTTGTCTGCTCAGACAGAAGCAGTGGGGCTGTATGAATCAGAGTCAGTGTGGCCTGCTTGCCTGCTGTTGCTGGTATTGTTTTGGTGCACTGATGCTCATTCATCCCGAGCTGAACCCTCTCACTGTCCGCTTCAGACTGTAACTCCCCTCAATAATGCTTCTCTTGTGCGGTCCAGTTCATAATGGCTCAAAGATGATTACTTTTTAAGTGCCAATGTTTTGCTGTACCACATCATTACAAACTCCACATCAGTTGTAGCTCTGGATATGACAAGGCAAAGCTTCAGGTGCAATTTAACAAACATAGCTACGGCTATGTTTATTGGATAGAAACAATATCTTGGAAAAATATCAGTCTGGTTTTAGGACCAACCACAATACTGAGACGGCCCTTAAAGATTGTTAGTGACCTCAGGTTTAATTTTGATGCACGGAAACTTTTAGTTCTGGTTCTACTGGATCTAAGCACTACCTTTGATGCAGTAGATCACCAGATTTTATTAGATAGACTCAGAAGTCTGGTGGGCCTCTCAGGTACTGTTCTTAAATGACTTTACTCATATCTCACACATCAACAGTTTTATGTAAGTATGGATACATGCTCCTCAAAGATCCATAAAATCCTGTGTGGGGTTCCCCAAGGATCAATTCTAGGCCCATGTTGCCTCTTGGGGATGTCATCAAGAGGCACGCCATTGACTTCCACAGCTATGCTGATGATGCGCAGGTTTACATCGCCATTTCTCTTGATGACCTGGAGCCAGTTAACGTCCTTTTAAACCGGAATTTTAGACATTAAGTCATGGATGGCAGAGAACTTCTTACAGCTTAATCCGAACAAAACTGAAGTTTTAATTATCAGTCATGAAGACAAGAGAGAAATCATTTTACCAAAATTACAAAACTTTAAATGTTCTCAGTGTGTGAGGAATCTGGGTGTCCTTTTTGACTCTGAGCTGGATTTTATTCCAGACATTAGAAATGTCTTCCCAAAAGTCTATTTACTCCAGAACTCAGCAGCAAAGTTCTGACGAGGACCAGAGGGCGGAAACACATCACACCAGTTTTCAAATGGCTGCACTGGCTGCCCGTGCATTTCAGGATCAATTTTAAGTTTCTGTTGTTGTTTATAATCTTGTTTTTCTTTTTAACTCTTGTGTTTTCCTCCTGGGGATCGTCCACACCGGCAGCTCTGCTGTCTGCGGGGTTGTTGCCGTGGTGACTGCCCTTCTCCGGGTGGCTGGGGGTCCTGCATTGGAGCCCTGTGGTGTGGACCCCGGCCTGCTCTGACCTGGGTGGTACCCTCTGTGGTCATGGGTGGGCTCACGGCAGCGTCAAGCCAGATGTTTTCATTCTATTGATACTTTTAGGCTTACATTCAGTTAGGAGACAGTAACTAGGGATGGGAGTTCATGTTGGTACAGAGTGGGGTATGGGCGGGTGGGGGGTTACGCTTCGTTTGTGTGTGTGTGTATGTGTGAGATTGTGTGTGAAAGAGACTATTATGAGGTATGTTTTAATTTCCTGTTATATACTCTGGTGTGTGAAGGCTTTTAAATATGTTTTTAATATGCAGAATTTGTTTTTATTATGTAAAGCACTTTGTGTTTCTTTGTGTATGAAAAGCGCTCTATAAATAAAGTTTGATTTGATTTGAAAATTAAATAATACAATAGATAATCACCACACATTCCCTAAAAATGTATATTGAATTAAGTTATTAGTTCTTAGTTAGTTTTTCATGATGAGCCTTTTTGATTATTTTACATTTTTGAAGCCAATATGACAGAAGCCTTTAGTTAGACCTCTAAGAGCTGGGTTAAAAAAAAAAAAAACAAGAATGGATCTAAATAGATTCAAATTTAATTAATCCAATATCGATTTATAAAACTTGGAAATCAATTTTACTTTTTTATTATTATTTTTTACATTATACATTTCCTACGACCCTACTCTGGCGTGATTACCGATGCTAATATTTAATAAGAACTGATGTTACGTACATATCAGTAAATGAATCGATAAAACATCGGGTGTAAAAATGCCGTCCATCACAAACTGGAATATAGTGCAAAGTAAATATAATTTCAGGATCTGCTCTAAATCATACCCAGTTGGCAGGAACTACTTTTTCTTCCGCCTGCCAAAGTCATCTGTGAAATGGCCCAACGTAGGGGCAGCGGTGCATCTCCCACTCAGACCGTAGCATCACGTGTGGTTCTGAACAGCAGCGATGAATGATGTGTGTGGGAAGACAAAGAGGTGTTGTATTATCACCACAATCCCCCTTAAACATCTGAGAGTCGACCATAACACAGTATATAATTAAATTATGTTGAGGAAGAGGAGGAAATAAGCGGGACAGGTGCTGTAAGTACTCTTACTCTTGGAGTCCTTTGATGCTGCAGGCAGGCACCAATCATTACTCAGAGGGAGGAAATGTGGAGCTGTGGTCCACTGATGCTACATGTTGGGAAACTGATTTTCATCTGTCTACTAGGTTCAGGTTTTTATTTATTTTATCAAAACAACTTCATTCCTCACACTGGAACTTTTCATTTTATCTATTTCTTTCTTTCTCTTTTTATTTAATTTCTTTTAAAGTTTGTTTTAATGCACTTGTTATTGCTTCCTGCACACACTATAATGCTTTTAATGTTTTATGTAAAGCACTTTGAATTGTCTGTACATGAAATGGGCTGTACAAATAAACTGGCCTTGCCCTGATCTTCAAACAACAGGAGTTACCCCTGTTCTAAAGACTATTGCATCCTGTTTTGTTGTGTACAGCATTAAATATGGTTATGAAATGAGAAAATGCTGCAATAAACTCAGTATGAGCTCAGCTTGGAGGGATTTGTGTCCTTGAGATCAGCTCACATTAATTCAACAGGCCTAGGTTCAGTCCGTGAGGATGCTGCAGAAGCTGATGTCAGTAAATATTCAGCAAAACAGCCATTGTGGGATTTTTAAAAATAAAAAATATGGATGAAAAATATTTAATAGAATAGATAGACAATACCATCAATCCCTGTCATTTGTTTAGAGTGATAGTTAAACACATATTTTAATATGTAGGTGCTGACAAACATAATTATTGTGGCATTTATATATTTTTTATGTAGTTCACTGGTAATTTCAATATATTCACAAAGTATTCTATAAAAATGTAAATAGCACTTCCTTTCCCCTCAGCGTAGCGGCTTTGAAAGGGATTTTCCAAACACATTAAGTTTCTGTACAAAGTATCGGTATCAGATCAGTATCACTGATTCTGGCTTGTATTTTACTTGGTATCGGATCAAAAAGAAAATGAGGGGTATAACACACATCACTAGTTCCTGTCTGTGTGTTTGTGTTGGGTGTGTGAGTGAGAGGAATGCTGATGAGCTATGAAACATTTCCAGTGGTCGACATGCTGCCAGTTGAATAGATATTGAGGTCTTACATTGTAAATCTGACTCTAAAGGAGTTGGTGCCATGAACCTCACCGCACCTCACTGCGATAAAACTAGTGAAATGTTCATTTTCAGCACAACGGTTTTATGTTATGTGAATTTGTAGCTTATCAGTAGGCTCATACTATTGTAGTTAAATGAATAATGAAAAGAACAAGGCAATTAAATTACACAATATTTCTGACTTATTCTTGCAACTAAATTTCAATAAGCTTCAACTGCTTCATGTGTCTGGATTTCTTTGGGAACCATTGAGCTACAACACACTTTGTTCATGGGGTCTTTGTGGGTTGACCACCACTTTGGTGGGTTGCAATGATTTGCAATCTCCATCGGAAAAAAAAATCTGACCTGTAATTATACAATCTCCTGAGAAAAGCATCCGCAGTTTTTTTTTTGTTTTTTTTTGTTTTTTTATTTAGTCCAAAGTTCGTTGTCCATATCAGCCCCCAAAATATCTTAACCTTTCTTGGGTTGTCTGGGCACCACTGAATGAACCCTGCACATAGAGAATTCATAAACATCATAATAACAATTAAAGAAACAGCTGGTAACTTAAAAGACTTCTGACTTTAATTATTATCGTCCTAACATTTGCACTAATATGTACAGTTTTTACAGCCCATATCTTAAATGCATTGCAACAATTAGCTGTGTTAATATGAGTAAAAAACTACTAAAATTGAGAAGATTCTGACTATAATCTAGTAAAATGATCTGTTCATGCATTAAGATAATTACACTGGTAAGATTCCCTTAAATTATTTTAAATATATATATATATATATATATATATATATATATATATATATATATGAAGACTTTAGACAAGTGAGAAACATGTTAAAACAATTAGCTAAACACTATTTTCAGGTCCTTTATTAAGTGGGAAATGCCTCAAAACCAGCCAGTGCTTCTGTTCAGTGTTGTTTCTTTCTCACTGTGAGAGAGGTGGGTTAGGTGTTTTTGCTAAAGGCCAGAATGGCAAGAATAACGTGGGAATCAAACCAACCTTCCAGTCAGTGGACAACCTGCTCTATCACCTGAGCTGCTGCCAGTTCTTGAATTTTTTGTGTTTTCTCTCAAAGTGAGACACCACACCAAAGAGAAGGATTTACAGGCTGTTGTGGTGGTTGTTTTTAAAGGACTTGGAATGAGTCTTCACCACTTGTTTTAAGATGTTTCCCAGTGTGTGTGAACTGGTACAGGGAGGTCCTGAAATGACACACTGTGATCTCAAACAGTGAGATCATTTAACTTAATGTGTATGTAAAATAACCAATTTTAAGATTTAGTAACTAAGTAGGAAATAAAAGACTCAAAACACGATTAATACTCACACATTCTGCTCATTTTAAAGTTTACCACTCAAAACAAGATCAAGAAGACTTCTGACTGCATATAAGCTTAAATTAAAATAGCTCCCAATCACATGATGTTTTCAATTTTTGCCGTCATTGTTTCCCATAGATATTGGTACCCATGTTCTCCTTCCATACCTGGTGGTATGTGTCCATGTGCAGTTTATTCCTTTTCATCGGCTGATGACGTTCTGTTTATTTATTTATACATTGTTGGCTAGTTATTAAAGCATTATTATTGCCCTATGTTAAGACAAAACCCCTTATTGGATTAAGGAATGCAGAAGTGCTTCATTTCCTTCTATAATCACCTCGGGGTAATTACCTCGCTCAGCTGATAACCACTGTGGGCGTGAGCTGCACATAACAGGAAATGGATCATTCATGTGTTTGTGTAATAAAACTCAGCAGCGCACATAGTCATGTTCATGATGTTCCTGCAGCTTGCAGATTCTCCAGCAGGTGGAGATAAATTCTCACAAATGTCTTTCCCATCTGTTTTCACCTGGGACACGGTTGATGGGTGTCTGTGTGTGATGTAGACCCCTCCTTTAAGGTTCCTTTTATCCCGGCATGACACTGTGCAGTTGCTGCCAAATCAATTAAATCTATGTAGAAATGTGGATTGCTTTTATTTGAAGATAATAAACCAAGATGGCATTTTTTTCATTAGCAGATTATAATTTTTTTTAGATTTTCTTCGTACTGCTTAGAGTCATAATATAATTTTAAGACAAGCACTCACTGACATGTCATTCCTAAGTTTACACGTGACTTAGCTGGAGATAAAACTAACAATATTCTAGGTCACCTTGTTCTTTAAAGGAGTCTGATTAAAATCTGTCGAACAGTCAAAACATGTGTTTAATATATTGTGTTGCTATCCTGTGTCCTGATAGGTGTAGTCAATAAATTAAAAAAAGCTAGATTTCTACCACGTCTCAGTCAGGAAACTGTTTTTCTTTCCATGCACCAGCTGGGGCTTCCTGGCTGTGATGTGGGCTGTTTCCTCCTCCTGACTGGCATTGTTAGCCAGAGATCCTTCTCCCAGAGAGCTACTGTACTCCGTTTCTTTTCAGTGCTCAGTTTAAGACCAAAAAAGAAGAATTCAGAGCTGCCATTTCTTTGTGGACACTGAAGAAACAAAAGACACTTTGAGGAAGTCATTTTACAAAGTGGAAGATTTGAACATATTGTGTAACCCTACTTTTTTCCCCCCCTCACCTTTGCGAAATTTAGGACATCCCTTCTGCTAGAAGAGAGAAAGATGTGAAGTTCCTGATCTTTGGATGATTAATCTTTTACTACAGGGTTGTCTTTCTTCACTCCAGCTGTAGAGCACTGCACAGCATCGGTCTTATAAGTCACCACTGAAGTAGAGGAAGGAAAGGCGAAAATGTTAAACAAAGGTGTATTTTAGGACTTCGTTTCCACCGAGGATGCAGAGCTTATTTGTTACTCAGTAATACATAAACCAGAGTTTGTCCCTCCATTTGGACACCACATGGACTACTTATCTCGTGGTTATTGGCGCTTCTATTTGATGCACGTTGACTGGTAGGTCATCCTTGGAGACTGGACAACACAATGAGAAGGAACACTAGCTGAAAATATAACGTTGACAGAGATTTTGATTGGACTGATAATGAAACGACGCCGCAAGTACTGGTTCTGGAGCCGGAAAGGTAAAAACTCAAAGATGTGTCTGCTCTGCTGTTTTGGTAAGATTTGGAAACTCCTCATTTGGATTTTAAATTGTATGAATAAAAAAAATATATATATTTACACACACACACACACATATATATATATATACATACACACACACACACCAAAATCACCTTCATCACCATAAAATGTCCCTGTTTTTATTCCCTGCTGCTCCATCATCCTTGTTTCTCTGGCATTCAGCTAATCTGTGTTTTCTACCAGCAAGCAGGATCCAGCTTCTAGTGTTACCATCTCTCCCAGATAAACCATCCATTATGTTGCTGTGTGGTTTGTGGAAATACATTTACTCCACAGAACAAATTATCTTGAAAAGATGCCTCCCATCAGCCGCTTACATCTGTAATTCCTGCTTTTTAATGAGCTTTTATTAATGGTTAGTGGTTTAGTGGTTGACCAAGTGTCTAGCAGGTCCATAGTGACTGTTTTAATGTACTGAGTCTATTTTGATTGTTGATGTTGATTTGCTAAGCTGGTGTATTGGTCTCCATGTGAACTGGACTGCTGCTGTGTGGCAGCATGAGGGGAAGGCATTTAAATTCACCATGCTGGAAAAAAGAGGCTGTTTTGTTCTCAGAGGCCTGGGAACCGTTTCCCCCTCTTAAGACCCTCTTCCAACCACTTTGGCCTTTTGGCAACGTCCCCGATGGCCCATTACTCAACTGTGTTCATGTCATAGCGTGCTGGAAATGAGTATGTGTGTTGTTTCTTTGCAACCCTTCAGCTGTGCACCTCTCTTAAGCTGCTGCATATTGTTGATGGGTAGGGTTGAGTCCCTCTTATTTTACGGCAGACTAGAGGAAACGGTGTGAAGCTTTCTGCTCCATTCTCATTGGCAGGAAGGAAAAGGCTGGGAACAGCAGCAGGCTTGGGTCCTTTCACCACCCTCATTGTTTCCATGTGGGAGAGGAGACTGAGCTTTATCAGTGTATTTATACACAACTTGGATTCTGTCATTTCCTAAGATACATCATAGACATATAGTCAACTTATCTGACAGATTTTTAATTGTAATGTGGGTATAAATGCAGTGATTCTCAACACACGTTAAAACAATATAAATACAAAACTGTTATTATGACACTAATCATATTAAAATATCTGTAATTTCAGAGGTTTAACGCATTTAAGAATCTTGTGAAGGAGCTGATGCAGACAAAGTTTCAAACAATCTGGATGACATTTACTTTTAAAATCTTTTTCTCTGAATAAATGATAGTGGCATGCATTAATGGCCCCACTGCTTACCTGGTTCATTGTAGTCATGGTCTTGTGTTCATGTGTGTCCAGCGGCGGAGTCGAAGGCATCATGAATGCCAAGGTAAAGAGTGCTCCCATGCCCATTCATCTTAGGTCATTCATCATTTTCAGGGGATGTTTACTGATCTTATTTTTTTACTGTCGTCATATAAATATATCTTTTTGGTAAACAGATTTCTTTGTAACAAGTTACTTTAAAAAGTGACAATTATTTATTGTAGATATTTATTTTAATTGAAGAATAAAAACCATTTTAATATTTCCACTTTTGAGCCTTTAGCCGTATCAGTCCAAACATCTCACCAATGAAGATAGAAGGTGAACTTTTTCCATTTTGGATGTCGCAGATTTCCACATTATGTTAAACTGAACACAAACAATAAATGGGGTTTATATGTTGATCCATCTTCATACTCCCAGGAGGATGCACCCATTTAACTCGTGCTCTACTTTCTGCAAAAGGCATAGTTTGTATTCTAAAAACAGGGTCTGTATCTGGAGGCTGAAGCCAGTGCAAAAATAACAATATGACAAACCTTCTTTCTTTTGAATGGCTAAAAAGACATGACTGCTGAGGTTGCATAAAAGT
Organism: Melanotaenia boesemani; assembly: GCF_017639745.1. Lineage (NCBI taxonomy): Eukaryota > Metazoa > Chordata > Actinopteri > Atheriniformes > Melanotaeniidae > Melanotaenia > Melanotaenia boesemani. Next base: position 35,314,125 of record NC_055691.1, read on the forward strand.
GTGATTCCATAAGGATTCATAAGAAAATTACTCTCATTTTCACTTGCTTTACTACCTCAGTCAATGAATATTTTGCTTGCTTTAAAGTCTCCTACTTTAAAAGCTTCTCCAACCCAGCATGATGGTCATTTTATAAATGGTCCCGAAAGGGTCCAATAGATTATAAAGTTGGTAATACTTGAGGGAATGGCTGCCTTGTGATTCACAAGTCTCACCTTAAAGCTGACTACGAGGTTTCTCTTTGTAAATGTGCATTCAGTGCTGTTCAGTCTTGAGTTGGAGTCAGTCATGTGCATGAATTTTTAATTTCCGTTGTTATTTCCTTTCTCTTTTTTTCCCTTCACAGCCCAAAAGCACCCTAACTTCAAAATTTATAGATCTTCAAAAAGTCAGTTTGTGCTGGCTGAAAAGGGGTGGAGCTTCTGAAAGCTTGTGGCAGAACCAGAGAGTCTGGTAGTCATGTCAAATAATAATAATGAGCTTTCTTTTATTTGATGGCTCTCAGTGTAGTTGTCTCGCAGCATTTTTTACATATTTTCTGGAGGACACGTAATGACTGTTTCTTTTTGAGTTGCTATTTATATTTTCTTCCTTCAAGCTTCTCGCATTTTGTAATCCTTCCATCTACAGCTCTGCCTCTCCCTACTGATCACCTTTCATCCTGCATTAGCAAAGTAACTGCATGAAGCTCAAATAGTTTGAGTGTGACAGGAGATGCACGCTCAAACAGCAACAGAGGTACCTGAGACATAGATTTGTTACTCAAGTGTACTTAATACACACATTGTGTGCATAGATGAGGGGAAAACTCTCCTGTATCTGCATCACATAAGCATGAAAACCTCCAGTATGACACTTGATGTTTTGATGATGTCTTCAAGCACATCCCGGGTGTGTTGCTGGCACCTGGATCTGTCAGCAGCTGACTGGAGGCGAGCTGGGTCCTGTGCTTACACATGGTGTTGCTTTCATTACAATAAACTCAGTCAGACATAACACCAGAATTGTCCTTGTGGTTTCTTGTAATGCATTAAATCCAGAGCTTAAAGGACCTTCTCCTGTCTTCTTACTAAACACGTGCACAGAAATTTTGTCATAAATGTCATGGTAAATGTTACAGTAATGGTTTTGGAATACTTTACATGACATATTTAGATTATTAGAACACCCAAAACAGATATTTCTAAATGCTTATCTGTGATTATGGTCAAACTGCTGTAAACCACACATCGCGTCTTAATCGGAGAAACTGATCAACCCACAATACACTGCAGCTATCCCGAGTGTTACGTCACCTGACAAAGACCACTTATCATTAGCCAAAGCTAGCAATGCTAACTAAACCAGCAGAAAGAGCAAATCCATCAAGAAGCCATCAACCTGCCGAAGGTTAAGTAACCACTCCCTGCTCCAAGTGCCTCAATTACTACATATTTAATTACACTGTTCACTACACTGTGAACAGTGTAATTTTCTAGTGAGCAGTTATTTCAAAAGTTAAACAGTTCCTTTCCTCTTACGTGATCCCACAAACAACTTGGATCAAACTACATCGCAACAAAGCGCTAACAAGCACTAGAAACAGTGAAGTACTCCTCACCTGAGTCTGGTGACAACACTTCACCCTTACCATAATGTCTTTCTTTAAACTCTATCATCACAATCAAAACAGCGTAATAAAAACTTATCAGCCTTGTAGCTTTTTGTTCTTTGTCTAATAAAGTAAATGTTAGCTTATCAAGACTTGTGTCCCCCTCATAAATCCCCAGTGAACTCGTTGACAAACAGAATACATTTGGAGGAGTTAAGGTCATGCTCTGACCGGCGGATGTTTTTTAATCAATATGTTGGATTGAGTATCATAAGGTAAATATATGGAGTGTAACGGAAATGGATTTCCTTATACTTTGTAAAATTCTATTAAAACCACAGTATGGTTGTGTTCGTTTATACAACTACATGGTGATGCAATAAATGGACTTGTTTGATTAGCAGTGAATGTGTTTTTTAGGTTCCTAAACTTACCAGTCAATTAGAAATACAGAGTTTACCTGAACAGTGCACAAACTCTGGACTCTGCGAGCGCTCCCTCCTATATTTCTTGCAACCGGCCTCGTTCTTTACAGTCAAACCACTGCAACTTTTATGATTTTTCTTCTATCAGTCACTTAATTTGTTTAAATTTGGCCCTCTTTTCGTTGCACTCTGTTCAGGCAGCCGGTTGCACGTCAACAACCCCACGTTCGCTACAGTAGCACGCAAACCAGTGGATGCTCATGGGAATTGTAGTTCATCCAGACTAACATAGTTTTGGCGTCATCATGACATTCTCGAGTGAGTGACAGAAATCAACAAGAACATTTGTCATTAATACAGAAAATGAATTATAAAGACCAGGCCAGAATGTTTGAAGAAGAGAACCAGAGCCGGAAAATGATAATTGGATGTTTGCAAAATGATCTTAAAGCATCTGAAGAAATTAATTTTAGATGAGTCAGCAGGGCAAAGAAAATGTTTCGGATCTTTTGGATGAGCCAGGCTGCAGTAAGGCTCCACAAACTAATGATCCCATCTGCCTGCAGAATAAATACATCGGCAAATACAGTGATAGCCTTCCTTTTTAAACATGAACAAGGAAACAGATGTAGCAGCTCTCAGATCAAAAAACATCCGCCTAAAGAGAGAGTTAAAACTTAAGAGTAAAAAATTACAGCAACAAGTTAATGAGCTGATCATTAAAAATGAACATTTGAGAGAAGACAAACAGAAAATTGTAGAGCTGGGAAAGATCAAACCACAATATCTGCCAGTACAGGAGGAATTAAGTGATTATCAAGCCATTATGGAGAGAACTGATGGTGAGGAAAACCAAGAAAACATAATGGAGAAATTGAAAAAGCTGGAAACTGAGAGGAATCAATTAGAAATAAAACTCGCAGAGATGAAGATAACATATGACCATTTATTTAAGAGAGGTCATACAAAATCAACAAGTGGATTTGAGAGATCTCGGATATCAGAATTACAACATCATGGCAGTTCAACATGAAAACCAGAGTTTAAAACAGGAAATAAAATATGTTCAACGCATGAAGACAAATTATGAGAAGCAGAAAGAAAATGATTGCCTTAGACAGGAAAATGAAATCCTGAAAAGAGAACTTGATGTGGCCAACAAAACTCCAAGAGGGCCTCAACTAACTCAGACTAATAGAGTAAGTACACAAAAAACTGTGCCGGTCTGCCAGCTGAAATGAACGTCTCTGCACGAAGACTGTCACTGTGGAAAGTGCCAACTCCATGCTAAAGCTAGACCTGGACAGTGTGACCTTAGATTACAACCAGATAAGGGACCATTTACAGGATATAGAGATTAAAATGATAAAATTGCAGGATGCGCTTGATGACCAGAACCGTAGAAATGATGAATCAAAAGACTTAAAAAGACAAATTCAGAAGTTGGAAGACGAGATACAAGACTGGAAAGCTGGTTGTTTAAACCTCCACGCAGTTCTTTAAAAAAGAAAGTGGAAGATTTACAATGTAATTTGACAGTGAACAACATATTGTCGCAGGAATGTACCATCCTGAGAGAAAAGGTTAAACTTTTGTAAGAAGAACTTGATGTGAGCAATACATTTCTGAAAAAGTCTGAAGAAGGGCAAGGATGACAACCAGAGAAAAGAGAAAAATGGCTCCGCCAAAAGGTTTCCTCTGTGGAAAGCTCTAATTCTACCCTACAAAAAACATTAGACTCCGTCAACCTAGAAAAGAATAAGATAAAGGACACGTTACAGGGCAAGGGAATTAAGACAAATAAAAAAAGAGAGAGAGAGCTCAAAAACCAGGAGCTTAAACATGAGCCTTTAATGAAAAAGTTAGAAAAGCAGCTACAAGTTAAAGTGATGATCGTGCCAAATACCTGGAAGTCTGACAAGACAACCTTTCTTTAAGAAGAGAAGTGAAAGATTTACAACGTAACTTGGAAAAGAAGAACGGATTGTTGCAGGAATGTACTATCCTGAGAGAGAAAGTTAAAGTTTTGGAAGAAGAACTTCATAAGGCCAATACAATTCTGAAAAGTGTCAAGGTAAGGATGACTACCAGATAAAAGAAAATGAACGCCTCCTCCAAACGGTTTCCTCTTTGGAAAGCTCTAACTCTACCAGAAAGATTAGACTCCGTCAACTTAAAGAAGAACAAGATAGAGGACGTGAAACACAGTGAGGAAATTAAGACGAAAGAAATGCAGAGAGAGCTCAAAAACCAGTAGTCATGAGTGTATCATGAGTCAGAAAAGCAGCTACGAGATCAAACTGAGGAATACCGGAAAGTTCATCAATGCATCCTGGCTTTAGGAAGGAACATGAGAAATTTAAAACGTGACTTGGACAAGAAGAACAGATTGTTGAAGGAACAAAGCAGAGAAAGAAAGATGAAAGCTCAGAGCCTGTTGTTGCAAAGAAACACAAATCTTGGGTAAGCATTTTTCTTGGGAATAAACACTAATAAGAGGACCAGACAAAAATAAGTGAGTACGAAAAATAACTGGTTCACAACTATTTTTGGTGGATGTATGGGCTTAAAACAAAGTCAAAGCACAACAAAACCTCAATGAAAACCTATTTACAGACAAGTTTTATAGATATACATAGATATAAATATAAAATGTGTATATACTTAAAATAATACAACAAAACCCAACTAAATAAATACATGTACACAAAAAACAAATGTTTATATATACACACACACACACCATTAAACTTATAAAATAATCGTATTTTCATTTTGAATTTAAGATGAAATGTTATAATTAGATGATAACTGAAACAGTACTGCTTCAGGAATGTTTCAATATGAAATCAACCAAAGTGGAGCTCAGAGCCAGTTTTAAGATGTCCGTTGAAAAAAAAAATATGTTTTGGTTAAAATATTTAACATTAATCATAACAAATTCATAACAAAATTTGTTTTCAGTGTCAGAAATCAGTGTAGATCCAGTATTCATGGTAATGGTGCTTCAGCATTGATTCAGACATATTTTCTTATCTGGGACGACACTTAGGACATTAAATATTACAATAAAGTTAAATAATTTGATAATATTAAGAAGGTTTTTTTCTTAAATTTCCCACAAAACCTCTTCACTTCTGTTGCTACGTTCACACTGCAGATCTTAATTCTCAGTTCTGATTTATTCCTGAGCTCTGGTTTTGTCCCAGCGCTGTTCACATTAAAATTTAACCATCAAAGTGCCAAAAAAGTCTCAAACATGCAACAAGCACCAGGCCATCAGTGTGTCCCAATTAAGGGTCTGCACACTTTAGAGTGTGAAGACTACGTCGGCTACAGAGTGTCCTGCTTAACGTTGGTGAAATGGGACAGCCTACCTAGCCAACAACAATTTTCCAATAGCTCCAATCCAATCCACTTTATTTATGAAGCACATTTTAAAAACAAAGAAAAGTTTTCAAAGTGCCGCACATCAATCAACAATAATCAACAATATTGATTTAAAACACAACATAGGACGAATCACTTAAACCTCTGAAATTACTCATAGGACACTTCAGTGAATGTTTACACTGATCATAAAAAAAAAAAAAGGTCTATTTTTCATTTTAGTTCACGTTATTTTATTTTCATTTTACTCAACTGTATTACTTTTATTTATTATTTTAATGTATTTATTTATTCTTTGCAGTTCTTATTGTTTCTTATTAATCTTTGTTTTAACTCCAGTGTTTTCCTCATGGGGATCCTGGGGGTTTTGCCTTGTTGTCACACACTGGTATGGCTGTGGTGTGGGCCCTGGTCTGCCCTGATCAGGGTGGTTGTCATGGCAGCAGCTGCTGTATAATATGGGTAGACTGGCTCCTAGTGTGGTAGGATCCCCATGATATTGTTTCCTCACAGCAGCATCAAGCCAGATGTAAAAATGACTCTTAGTATTTGATACCTACATTCAGTTTAGAGACAGAAATTAGGGAGTCATGTTTGTGCAGTATGAGGAGGGGCTGCTTTGTGTGTGTATACATATATGTGCAACTTTTTTTTAATTTATTTTTATGTAATCTAGTTTGATGTATGTAAAGGCTTATTTTATTTTTAATATGAGAAGCTGCAGTCTTTTCAAAGATATGTGATTGGCTTGAGGAAAAAACACTCATACCCCCTTGATCAGATCGGCAATGCCGACCAAAGTCCCATGTTTTTTGACATGCCTACACCTGTGGCCGTGCACAAAAAAGGGCAGAAGTCTGTTATTGTGAAGTAAACTGGAAATAAAAAGAGTCGGGTCACTGTCATGTTGCCTGGCAGACAGGAGAAAGTTGTCCCCATATGTGATTTTAAAATGCAAAACAGTGCAGAAAGAGGCAACGCCAGCTGGGATTGTTGTACTTGCCCAGGAAAAGGGCTGGATAGAGCGTGAACTTGTGGTAGACCGGCCGAAAGTGGTGTGGGGAACACGACGGGGCTTCCAGAAAAAAAGAGAAACATGCTCATTATGGATGCCGTTCGCAGACACCTGACTGACGCTGTCAAAACTCGTGTGAGGAAGATGAACGGCCACTTAGTCATCATACCAGGGGGGATGTGTTGGATGTGGTGGTTATCTGTGGTGGTTATCTGCACAAGAGGCACATTTAGGAGATGGGGGACTAACAGAGGACGTCTGTGAGTAAAAGCCTCAAGCAGACTTTTGACAAGACATCTGATGAGCAAAGTTTTGACAGTTTGCATTCTAGTTGCAGCATTGCAACTTTAAATTTAGATGTTTCATTACAGTGGTAGCCTGTTTTGTTGCTGTTCAGTATTGTTTAACTGCACAAGTCGTTTAATGCAATATTGTGTTTTCTGCTTTTTTCTTTGTCAAACTGCTTGACAAACTGATCAGTGAAAGGAAGGGTCAATGAAACAGCAAGGGCTCTAATGCAGTGTGTGCAAGCTGGCAAATGTGCACATGTGCATGCATTTTAAGTGATGTGGATTTAATTAATGATGTGTGTGTGGGAGGGCTGGCTGGTTCTTCACATATAAAGATGTGATGGGTAATGGTCTGGAGCCATGCTGCTCTCCTCCCCTCTTCTTTCTTCCAGGCCACAGAAAGAGATGGATAATAGAAGAGGAATAAACTAGTGTAACAGAGATGTAGGTGGATTTGATATAGAGACGTGGATGGCGAAAGGAACGGGAAACGCCAGCTGCAGGCATAAGGACAGAAAATAAAGTGTGAGGTGGACTGTGTGCATCTGGCTGGGATGAGTGGGAGGAAGGCAGTGAGACAGACAGAATGAAATATGAATTTTTTTATATATGTACATATATTCCTTTTCTTGTATGCTTGAAATCCAGTTTACATATGAAAAAAGTAATTGAAGTGGAATGTACATGTGGAATTTAAATGAATTTAAGGTTTTATGACTATTTAACCACATTTTGTTTTGTTTTTTTTAAACCAGTTAGAATTTAAGGTTGTCTAGTGTTAAAGTAAAAAATGTGAGCAATTTTGACTTGAATATGAGGCGAAAGTATTAACTATTACATCTCTGTGAAACCCCCAGTTTGATAAATAATTCCAAAGTGTGTTGACAGTCATAACACAGCTAAGGTTTTACAAAGCCAATCACATTTTCAAGATAGAAAAGAAAGAGAAGGCTTTGTTCTGTTTGTAGACTATAAAAACTACTGAGTAACGCAAATGTTCCTGATGAAGTCAATGCATTCATTACAACAATTTGACCAAAAGACTCTTTGGCTAGCTTCACATGCAAGTACAGGTTGTAAGAATAGATCTGACTAATTTAAAAATTATTTTAAATACTTCAGTGTAAAAAGTCCATGGCTCTGAAGTAACCTGCATGTGCAGAAGAAAACGATCTTCATGCATCCTGCTTCCACTGGGGCAGAATTGTCATTTCTAACAATCTAACCCTGATTTGGGCCATTTTACCTACAGTGTGAACGTAGCACCATTGGCTGAAAATAAATCAGTCCTGTGCTTGTTTCAATTTGCATGGGTGTAAAATGTAGCAGGGAGAAGAAAGGTATAAGATACTGTAGATATTTCATAGGGAGGAGATGTAAAAGTTACTCAGAGCTGAAGTTTAAACCTTCTTGCTGTGAGGTGACAGTGCTGACCACCACACTGCTGTGCAGCCTGCATCGACTTAAGTTGTTTTTCTAAAGTTATCTTCAAATATGTTGCACATGTTGCTTTATCATCTGTTTATTTCAGTGCATATTATACAACATTTGTAACAGCAGCTAAATAAATATATACTGCTACACTATAAATAGATTTCTTATGTAAGTTTATCTCTCAAGTGAGAGGCTGGCAAAAATAGAATGGCAGGAAAAAACCTGAAAATCTAGAGGAAAACACTGTTTGCCAAGCAGTACCAAATCAATCAATCAGTCAAACTTTATTTATAAAGCACTTTTCATGCTGGGGCAACACAAAGTGCTTTACATGAAAAATCAATTTATGCATATTAAGACAAAAAGAAACTACACAACAGGAAAAAAAAAAGTTACAGCTGCTCGCAGGAACATGCATATATACACACAAAGCAGAAAATAGTCCGTATTTTATGTATGTTTTCTCACTCCCTAGAAATCAGCATCTTCCCAACAAATCAGGTATCAATCCAGCTACATGAAGTATTTTTAACCATTTAGGATATTTTAATGCTGCTTACACAAATAGAGTATACAGGGCAACCTGGTACACTGTTAAAATGTATTTCAGTACTTAAAATTTAACAGGATATCAATAAATAAAGTAAATGATTGAGATTCAGGCAGAATTCTTAATGCTGATATTCACAGTGCGACAGCAGATTGATCTTTGGTTGCAGAGTGGAAAGAAAGGTCTTATCTGAGGTGCAGGAGCATTAAGGATTTTATTTCTCATACCAAGTGGTGGGTTTTTGAGGATGCATGCTTATTTGTGTGCTTAGTACATGAAATTAGTGTAAATAAGATTTATGGATTTGTAGCATGTCTTTGAAGTACACTTGCTGGTGCATTCATGTTACCTTGTAGGTTATACAGTGAATACTTAAACAGGTCTATTACTCACTGTCTTCACAACTTTTTCACCACGGAAACAGCATTCCACCTGATGGCTTGTAAGATGTTTGATTTGCCAGCATCATTTATTAAATGTTCTTTTCCAAGGTGCCTGTGATATTTCTAAAAATATTATAAAGCAGATGTGGTTCAGATGAGTTGCATCAGGTTCACTCTATATTTTACAATGAATTATTGAGAGAACATAGTTCTCAAGGATATTAAACTTTGGTGTCAAATGCAGTCTCATTAATGTTAAACAAATAAGTCTAACATACTGTGCACCAAATGCCAAAGCTGAAAGCTGACAGGGAGATTACATGTTGCTATGCGTTGTTAGAGGGCTTACCATCCTCACCTGTCATTTTGAGTTAGGACATTAACTGCAGTCCTGAATCAGTGTGTCAGCCTTAGAGGCGAAATCCACCACAGATGTCTTTCAGATTTTAGTTTTTGTTCCTCATTGAAAATCTTTTAAATGCATGTTTAAAGCAAACACATTTTCAACACATGAGCTCAGGATGGTTGCAGAACTATACATTTTCTAATTCATGGTAGCAGTGCTATCATTTCTGCAAGAACATGCAGTTTAAGCAAAGTGAGGCTGTTTATGTTTTTGTTGTTGTTTGTTTTTATAAAGTTTGAACCCATATAAAGATTTATTCCCAGTGTGTTTCAGCCTATTTTATTAATGGAAGCAGTTAAAGAAAGGGATGCCATTCAGCATAAGTTATCTTGAGCATGGGGATATTTCCGGAGACATTCATTAACATGTTGAACACGGGTGATATCCAGTTTTTGTGTGATCTAAAACTTTTTATAATTGTTGCAACAATTTAAATAGTAAATTAAACTAGGTATTTAATTTTGGATTTTAAAGTTTTCTTGCTAAATAGTACATCAATTAAATTACTAAAACTTTTCATTTTCTTAACTTTTCTAATATAGATATTTAAACATATAATGATCAGTGTTTTCTAAATGTAGCATGTATCATAAAGTATTCAGTGTCTCTCATTTGTTTATTTATTATCAGGAAATGTAACCTTAAATACTTTATCTTTAGTATATGGAGTATTCCTTTAACATATAAAGTCTTGGCTGGTTTTAAAAACATTCGAAGTTGCAGAATGTCTGTGTGGTGCAGCAGTCTTTCACTACAGGCTAAATCTAAGCTTCCATAAACATGATGGATGAGCATCCAACCCATTAACGAGTAAATAGAACAATCAACTCCAGGTGGAAAGGTTTTTATCAGACCCAACACACGTCGTCTTTTCTGAAAATACAATCTTACCTTCTAGCAGGAGGTAAAGCCATCCAACATGCAAATAAAGTGCTTCAAAAATTAATTTGTCCTTACCTCAATTAAATTTTAAATAATGTCTCTTGAGGCTGGATGGATTGTGCTGTATTTTTTTAGGTTAATCCTTCTTGTACTTTCTCATCTACACATTTTTGTCTTTTTTACAGATAGATCATAATTATTCTAAATCTTTTGTGAAGCCATCTAATATGATTGCACTTGAGTCCAAACGAAATTTCACCAAGGCAGACAGCGAACTGTCTCTTCTCACATCATGCTGTAACCTACCGTATCAAATTCTATCATAAACTGATTTTTTCTGATACTGAATGTCTTTCTGAAGCTACTTTTAAAAATCAACTTCTATCTTTCTGTAAAATCTTAGTTTTTTCTCTATGTGGCACACACACACCAGCCCAGAGGCACATGCAGGAAGCACTGCACAGTGCTGGTTGTGAGGTCTGGACATGCAGTGGTTATTGCTCTCTAGACCCTCCACTCACTAATTACTGTGTGGTATAATAAGGTCTAGCCAGACTCGCAGCATGTTTAAAGGTGTGTGTGAGATGAAGAGGGTTTGTAAGTCTTTCATGTAGCTGCTGAAGAATATTTGACTTTAATGGCTTAACAAAGAGTGTTTAATTTTTAACAAGGAGATCATTGGCTTCTTGCTTCTTGGTTCATTAATGATTGGAAGAGAAATTCAAAAGCAGAGCAAAGATCAGTGGAACAAATGTTAGAAATAAAGGAGGGTGAATGAGGTGTTAAAGGTTAAAGGGAATGAAGGAAGGGTTGGATATATAAAGGGGGAGATAAGAAGGGAGGTCAGGACTGTAATGGCTGCCAGATCAAGTTGGAAAACAGAGTAAAACTCCTTGATATAAAACTATTCTTTCTTTCACTCAGAGCCCACTGACTGTGTGAATTTGCGTGTGCATTATCGTCACTAGTCAAAAGTGTATTTCCTCCCAAGGCTTGTGAAAGTAGCACTTCCCTTTACTTGTCACCTCAAAACTCACCAGCGCCGAAGGACAATTTATCAGACAAGTTTAACAATTTGAGAACTGCCCAGTGCTGTTTCTCAGCATGTCAAAGCCTTCGTCACCCGACACAACCACAGCAACACTGTCTATATTCTGCAGTCCAACTGAGAACACTTGTGGCAGAAAGACTCAAATAACAACACATCTTGGTCTTTTCACCCCTAATGGGTCAGAGTTCATTTTCTTCTTATATTCAGCCAGGTGCTGAAGTGTATCTGCATGGCTCCATGTAATATCAGCCTGCTTGGCCTTGAAATCAGCTCAGAATTCATGAAAAGTGTGTGACAACAAGAAAAAAAGTTCTTGAAACAAATATACACATTTAACTGGCTGTTGCAAGAGCTGTTAATTTGAGACTTTTGTGTCAGAGTGGAAGCTTGAATTGTGCAAGGTTGTGCTACTCCAGGTTTCCTGCCTTCTGATGCAGGAACAGGCCTCACTGCTAATGCTGACTTTCATTAACATCGAGAAACAATATTATATATCGGCATGGAAAATAGCTAATAAATGTGCATTTATTCCAGTAATGTTTCATGAGATTTGGATTAAGATAATCAGGTGGTTCTTAGTCTCAGCTTGCAATTGAACTGTTGCAGAAGCTGCATAGCACAAGATCAGTGTTTTCTGTTTTATTAAGCTTACCCAAGCTAAATTTAATTAAACCTCGTGGACAGGCAGTGCTTGGCACGAGATAGACCATTATATTAAGTTCTAGAAATGACCTGAAAGTTGAACTTAGGGCTATAGGATTGCTGTAAAATTTGGCCAGTAGTTAAAGTGGCTGCATTGTGATAAGTCAGGGTTTCAGCAAAATAGAATCATGTAGGGCAGTGGTTCTCAAACGTTTTAAGACATGACCCCCAAAGTAACATACGCTGATGATTGGGACCCCATGACCCCCAGTTTGGGAACCACTGGTGTAGGGGACATGGAAGAAAATAAGGCAAACCCTGCCTTGCCATCCATATTTTAATTAAAACAGTGATGTATGATATTTAGTGACATCAAGTGGTCAAAATGTTGGTTGCATGCAACTGAATGTCCCCGACCTGTGGAGCACTCCTTTTTCAGGCTTGTTGCAGAAACACGCTGGTGCAGGCTAAAAAGGAAAACCTTACCAGAGTCAGTGTTTAGTTTGTCATTTAAAAACATAGTCGTGCATTATGGCAGGTTAGAGCTCATTTATGCTCCCTTTGCATACATAAGTTGTTATGCAGCACATCCACTAGAGGGCAGTGCAAAGTCAGACCTCGTTTCCAGTTTCAGACACCAGTTTGAATATAGCAAACATAATGGAGAAGACCGTGATAAAGTATTTTCTCAGAAAGAGACATAAAAAGACAGCGCAGTAGATGGCGGTGGTTTGTTAGACCACTGAATACTTTACGCTTCTTCTTCTTTGTCCCTTTCGCTGGTTGCATGTGAGCTATTCTGTGCAACACCGCCGATGTGATTCCCAGTGTCGCAGCTCTGACTGGCTACACACCCAGACACTCTGAAAACAGACTGCTTAAAATGAATGCAGATGATGATGTATAAGCACATTTCACATTGAGCATAACTGAACCTTTAGGAGGAAAAGAGCATTTACTTCCTGTAGAAATAAATGGCTAATTCACAGGCATTCTAACAAATTCTAACTTTTACTACATTTACTCTAATAAAAGTGGAACTTTTGAGCTTTAATTAGGCCTTAGCCTTAAAGACTTGTGGTTTAAATTGTTTTAAGAGCTGAGATTTTGTTTGCTCATTTGTCTGAATATGTTCATCCTGAATGCCGTCAACTCTGGCATTCATAGTGTTTTTTTTTGTTTGTTTGTTTGTTTTTTATTTTGTTTGTTTGTTTTTGTTTTTTACTTCTTTGTGTTTATCTTTTGGTTGTCTGAAGGCTATTTGCATCTTTGTCACAGCATTATAAAGAATATTTAAAATCAATCAATATGTTAAATTCTCTCTATGTGCTTCCCCTTCAGTGTTTACAGGAATTTTGTTGTCATGGGAGAGGAGTGGGTGGCCCTTAGTACTATTTGAAGCCTGCATGAAAGAGTTCAAAACACATTTCTCTGCTCTGACACCTGCTGAGAATGACAAATGATAAATGTGATTCCATACACCAATACTCCAGGCTTCTGCCTTCTAACGCTGAGACTGATTCTTCATCATCTGTCCGTCTAGATGCCATTCCCTTTCTTGTGTTCCCCCACCCCATCTTTCTTCATTGCTTTGTGTCATACTCAGCACCCATTTCTGCCATAGCCAGCAGCAGCAGCAGGGACAGCAGATGAGTCCGGCCATTGGCCTCTTCCCCTTTTTCACTGGCCCTCCCCTTATTCAACACAATGGGTCTACTTGTCCATGCGACACACACACACAAAGGCATATGCACACCCACACTTGCACACAGAGGAGGCTTTACTCTGGGGCTGAGTGCCGCTTCCCCGCCATATGCCCCGTCTCCACTGGAATGTGATTATTTTCCCTTGCTAAAGAGAGAAATGCAGGGTAAAAGAAGAAGGAAAGCGTCAAGAAGCGGAGCTTAAGAGCGAGTCATTCTGTCACTGAGTGGGGAAGTATCTGCATGTGTGTGTGTGTGTGTGTGAGAGAGAGAGAGAGAGAGAGAGAGAGAGAGGTGGGGAAAGGGAAGGGAGGATGCAACCAATGCAGTGAGGCAGCAGTTTAACACAAGCCTGAACCTGCCGGTGTGAACCACAGAGCGCTAAGAGAGAGGAGGGAGAGGTCTCTTCAGTCCTCTGAAAAACTAATTCTTATCTGGACTCCAAATCACTGCTCTCCCTGGAAACAGCCTACACTCAGGTCAGTGCCTCTCTTTCTTCTTGACGGGCTTACCAATCAGCACTGGTATGCTGCATCCATCGTGTGCACAATGCAGCCTTGGGGCGTTGGGTTAACAGAGATGATAGACAGAACGTGTGTGGTTCATGACCACAAAGCGATTCTGCAAACACACAGAAATACATCTCCTGTTGGGGATGATGGTTAACAAAAGGGAGGAGCAGACATTACAAAAGAAAAACCTTTGATTTCACCACAGTGTGTTTCTTCTCACAGGTGCTGTAGCCAAGCGTGGCAGTGTTAATTGTGTGTGTGCGTTAGTGTGGCTGCTCTGTGGCTACTTTCAGCAGTGGGAGCTGTATTGGCTGGAGGGGACTCTTAATTTTCTTTAAGACAATGTTGACTGAGCTTCTCAGCTGCAGCCGGTCTAAAGATATGTTGCAACCCACACATGCCCACACGTCTGTGCACATAGAGGTTGTTGATTTCAGTTAATTCTGTTTGCCATGATTGGTGTAATCAACCTCAGCTGGGCTGAGCTGTTGGAAAATATGTAAGGTTGTGTCTGTGAGTGTGTGACATGCGTGATTAATCGTATGTGGCTGCATGTGTGTGTAGACTGTAGCTTGCTATTGTTGAACCTCCCCAAATAAAACTGATTTGAAGTATCACAATCATACAATGAAAATGCTTTCCTAACGACATCTCTCCTCATTCCTTTTGTTAAACATTATAAAATGCACACCAACAAACGTAATAAACTAGTGCTTTTTGATTTTTACTTGTATCTTTTTATCTGTGAGTTTTTTGTAATTCATTAGGATTTTGGTCACTGCAGCTCAGCACTAACGTTATCAGCAGCTGTATCTTTTCTGTACCCAGCTAACTTCATAATCCTGCAGGTATTAGAAGATATCCTGTTACTTGCATTGCATTTAAGGTAACCATTGAGCTGTCCATACACTGACAGGGTTCCTCACTAAGTTGCCTATGATCCACAGAGGTTTTCCTGCAACCCTCCTAGCAACCTGGCCTTGGGTGAATCAAAGGGAGGATCCTGCTTAGAGGAGGCTTCTGGTGGTACATATAAACCAGTAGTTTTTTTAAGAAGATGACTTTACAGTGAATGGAGAGAAAGTGTGTTGGGTGGCATCCTCCTGATCCATAGATGTCATTGCTCGCAGTTCATCTTTCAAATATCATAGTAATAACTGTCATCAGAGGATATGAGTGTTACCAGTCTGTCAGAATCGCAGTTCTACTTTCCAATGAGTTTAAGTCCAATAATATGACTATAAACGAGAAAAAAGAAGTTGATAGCATGTTGGATCTAAAATGAACATAAAAAGAGGAAGGTACGCAGAGTCTGATCACCATGAAAACTGATGTAAATACTGTACAAGACAACCAAACCACAAGTGATTCCAAGAAGCTGTAAAAGCGTCACACTACATACCCATGTGTATACCGTCGAAGTTCCCTCTGTTCACAGATTGTTAGCTGATTCTGAGAAGTGTTCTGTCAGCACCAGCAGCTTCATGCTCATGCAGCTCATCCCCTTCACCTCGCCTGATCCATTCGCAATTATTCACCTTGTCTAAAGTAAAACTGCTGTGTCACTGTGTTGCTAAGGCGTCAGTTCTGCCAGATGATCATGTTGTCCCCTGTGATGACGGCAGTTTGTCTAACTGCTGACCCTCTCCTGTCTGAGGCCAGAAATGCTGAGGTGTACACACACACTCACACACACACACACACACACATATATATATATATATATATATATATATATATATATATATATATATATATATATATATATATATATATATATAATTATTTGTGCTCCAGTCTTGGCTCCAGACTTCCTTTTACAATTGCAGGGGCTTTCTGTGCATTCCGGTTCTGTGCTGAAAATATGGGCTGTGGAGCTTCCAGTGAGAGGCTCATTCATGCTGAACACAAAGATGCTGTTTGAGAAGCGAGTCATTGCCCTGCTGTTTGATTGGCATTATATTCAGTGTCTTTTTGCTTCATTCATGATGCATTGATTCAAATCTGTTATGCATTAATGAGTCTGTCTTGTTTACTGTTTCATCAAATCACCAGAACAAAAAGAGATTCAACATAAATTAAAATGAGATCATTTAAATATCTCAGCTATTTTTTGGGTTCATCCAGCATGAAGATGGTGTTTGTAAGATCAAAACTGGCTTGTAAACTTCTTAGTCTGAGCAAAATCACACTAAATCCAGGGTCTTAAAGCCAGACTAACACAGCTAGATAATGTAGTTTAAATTAATGCTGAATATATATACCTTCAGCTACATTCAAATTGGCTTATTCTTCACAAGTCACATTCCAGGCTTTGACTTGGAAATAACCTAGAAGATGCCAGAACAGCGAGGAGGACGGCTGTACCAACAAAGAATAACCATGGGTGATAGTGTGTAGCTCTATGTAAAACAATAAATCATACAGTATTCATAAAATGTACAGTTATAAAGCTTTCCAGCTCACCACTTCACATGGTGACACTAACTTTGCTGCCAGCTGGTTTATGGACCAAGATCTGGTCTAAAAAGGTACATTTCACTACCTGGCCAGGTCTAACTCTGACCAATAAACAAGGCCAGAAATTAAAAAACAAAAAGCAAAAGCACTGTAAGCTGTCTGGTTGGTGGATTTGCTTTTTTAGCCAATGACGCTAACTAGTTTGCTGGCACCAGCATCACAGTTACTGAGTTTATTCTTTGTTTAATGTGCGTAAAACTTAACAGTGCACAAGATTTTTAGAATAATGAAAATATGCCAATGATTTATGTAAATATAAGCAGTAAGTTTGATAAGTTATTTTTTCAAATGTAAAAACAGAAAGACAAAGTCAGTTCTAATACTGCAAATGTCACTAATATTAGCCGATACTCAGTTTTACCGAACATTTGATGCACAAATTGATGCTCCCTATAAGGCACAAAGAGGAAAATGGGCTCTAAATTCAGGTCATGAACTTTTCTTTCACTCTAATCTTATGCACACCATTTCCACATGCACAGAAATCCAAAGGTGAGTTGATAAGTTTAACAGATCTCCATTTAAAATGTTTACATAGTTTTTAGACTTTGTACAGAAGTGTCATTCATGAGCTTCGGTGAATGCCATGAACTGTTATTCCTCTTGCAGCACCAGACTTACTGAGCATTATGTCATTGTTGTGATCATCATGAATTAGTAGCACACGTCAGATAAGTAATATCTATTTATTCATCAGTATCAGTTTGTGGGAATTTCACACGGGGTTATTTATGGAGATGAAGCTCTATTTTCAGATTCAGGAAATTATTTTTTGCTGAGCTGATGGAAATTTTGCTTTAATTATTTTGGAAGGACTCTGGTTGAAAACAAGTGGCTCAAAGGAAAATACATCCTCAAGGCATGCCCTAACAGGGTACAAATTCCTTGCATTAGCACATATTAAACAAGTGCAGCAGCTTTCTGTCTAGTTTTCTCTTTTGTATACACACTTTGATGTGTTTCTGTTTTTTATTTAGGCATGTAAGCTGGACATAAATCACTTTAATATATCTGCACTCAATCTGTTAAACCTTTTAGGGATGGTTGATTCACTCTTATAAAAAAGACTGCTGAGAATAAGCACTGTTGTTCATTTATGAGCGCACTGGTCTGCTGGGACTCAGTCAGACGTAGTAATTGGTCAGGCAGGATATTGATTGGCACATATGGGAGCTCCTGCCCAGCAGCTGTGATCTGTTTTCTAAGGTGAGCGAGCAGGTCGTCGGGGGTGCAGGGGGACATAAAGAGATGGTGATACAATAAGAGGTAAGCGGCTGTTGTGGAGAGAAAAGGGACGGTGACGCTGGGGGTGGGGGTAATAAGGGACATAAAGGCAGAGTAAATGACAGTTGTATATAAAGACTTTCAGCCAGTCCCTCTCTCATTGTAAAGTCTATAAGTCCATATTGATGTTTTGGAAATCAACATTCTCTTAGTCACTGCAACTAACTTTTTAAAAAACTTTTTAATTCATACTGTCCAGTCAAACGTGTCCTTTGGGATCTAGAGCATGTTAAAATATTCAGATATGTATATTCATCCCTCCGTGAGATGATGACAGTCTGGTGACAACCAAAAAACATAGTTCCCATCTTTTCTTCCTTTAAATACTCTGAAGTCAGTTCAGTGTGATCCTGAACCCATGAACAGGTTCAGGATCACAGCACCCCCATTCACACTGTCACCCAGTTGGCCTGCCCTTATTAGACATGGGCCAGAGAACATGTTCAGATCATGCTAACAGCTTATATTCTCATGCTGGGTGTGTGACAGGAGCATACTAGGCAGCACTGAGAAAATGCTTGGCATCGGCACACGAGGTTAATAATTAATGAGACACAGAAGTTGAATGTGAGGAAGAAGTGGGAGGAATGAATCCAGTCATTGGTTGCCAGTGTTTTTTCGTGTAATCATGGTTCCATTTTCTAAGAAATGGTGTCATTCTAAAGCTATTTCAGTGTAAGATAATATTATCTAGAACATGAACACAAAAGTGCTGCAACACAAACAGAGATAAAGCGAGTGGCACTGGTAAACAAAGCAGAGCATTTAGCAGCTAAACTGCTTTGTCACTCAGGTGTTTGTGATGGAAAAACAGGAAATTTTAACTATTTAATGTCATTGTGTGGCTAGCTTGTTGCACTGCCTCTAAATTGTGGACATGAGTTAATAACGTAATCACTGCATTTGCATTTTCAACCAAAAGTACCTTTAGCTCCAGAAACCCAAAGTTTTAAGGTGACAAGGTTTGTGGTTGTTTAAATTTTCATCTAAGTTCAACAAAGACTTGGCAAATTAGTGCAATTATAAATGAAAAAGCTCCTGTTCAGGTCTGTAAGGAAAGGGTTTGAACTACTTCAAAGAGCAGCAAGAGGAGGAAGTGGCCTTGAGCTGTAATGTGGCACAAAGCGAGTTCTTTACACAACAAAATTTAATCATAATCACAAAATTACATCATATTTCTGAGTCTGCATCATGAACAGGACAAAAAAGGTCTCATCTGGTTGTCGTGACAACAAAGTCTTTACAAGGCCTTTTAATTTTCACTCTATTATGTTTGTGACAGAAAGCCATCACTCGTTGGTAATTGTCCATTAAGGAAGGACTGGACTGAATGGAAACAGACGCATCTGGCCTCTTTCAGAAGCCAATATCGTCTGTGTCAGGCGTAAAAACCTGAGACATGTGCTCACACAAGCACACGGAGTCACACATGTTTACCAGCATGAGCATCAGTGTGATTAAAGGGGTGTGACTTAGCATGTTAATATGTTCTCCCCTTTCCATTATTTATGAGTTCCACTTGAATGGTAGTTATCTCAATCTAGGGCAGCCATGCAAATGAAACTGAGGTTACTTTGCATTTGTGTGTCCTTATGGTTAGAAGCAGGCTTTAATTTTGATGTTTATATTGATATCTATCTCTCATCATTATGCAGCGATAAGCACAGACTCCTCTGTAAATTTGTTATTGAATTTTAAAGCTGATTTCAAATGCGCTATCTGAGGGCTTGGATAAGGTCACAACTGGGACTCCAAGAGGTTTCTCTTGTCAGTTTTCAGTAACATCGTGGGCATGTGAGAGAATACAGTTGGGATGCATTGGCACAGCAAAGTGGCTAAATCGATAACATGGCTCATCATACTAGAGATGTGTTGAAAAATGGGCTTTTAGATTGCCTGCAGAGCTGCAGACAGTTAAATATTAACTGCAACGGCTGGTTAATTTTCATCTTTTTCACTTCTCCATCCCACTCTCGCTTCTTCCCTCTCTCTCCGCCCCAGTAAATTACCATTACCCCCTCCTTTCATTTCACTTGTCTTACTGCTCTCTCCTCCCACTTCGGGGTGACTGCGTCCTTGGGTGCTGGCTAACCCTCAAATGATTGTAAGGGAAGTGCTTTAATGTGACCGTGAATCAATATCTTGAAGGACAGAGTTCTTTCTGCTATTCTCACCTGGTGACTCTGGTTTCCAAGGAACCGGTTTGTGCAGTGACAGGAGCTGGTACGCTGAATTTCTGAGGGGTAAACAGACGTGATCTTAACACTCAACAGGGAATGTTGTGTCTGAAAAAGTGGAGAGGATTTTCTTTCAGATGCTGATAGAAAGGTTTGTGGAATGGACAAGCAATGTTTGTTTGACAGGACGGGGAAAACCCAGCTGTACTTAAGAGGAGTGCTTACAGGTACTGTACAGATGTTTTCTTCTTTTTTAAACTGCCAGATAAGTTCATCGGAAAATATAGATGTTTTTGGTAAAAAGGTCTAAAGGTCAAGTCTGTTGGTGAGAAAGGAACAAAAAGAAAAACAAAACACTCCATTTTTAACAAAGAAATCCACACATCTGCTGCTAATGCGAGTGAAACGATCGCAGTCACTGTCAAAACATTCAAAACATGCAGTTTGTTTAGTCCCAGCCAGTTTCGTGCAAGGTGACTTTCACAACACTTATTTTTTTTTATTATTGTTATTATTCAAAGACTGTTGTACAGTATTTGATCTTCACAGCTCTATTCTATTCTATTCTATTCTACAGTCATTTAGCAGACACTTTTACTTACATTTGAGAGTAAGAACAACACAAACAATACTGGCTTGCAGGTTGATCTCTGGATCAGGTAAATATTTATGTTGATGTACGTTCACGTATGTTTGCTCGTGTGTTCTGTGGCTGCATGAGTAATAATGCATGGATCTTAATATCATGTGTTTGGGTTTGTTTGCACCACTTTTTCATCACGAGATAGTGACACAAACACAAGCACACAACTCTGAGGGTGGGATGAATGGCCTTGTCACCACTAGCTGCCCTGTATAAACAAATCACACTGCTGCCCTAGTTTAAACAGGAAATAGATGCTTGTTCTGAGCCCGTGAGGAGAATACATGTATATATGTACAGTATATATGTACATAGACCATAATAATGGTCTTCTTTATCTACCGTTGCCTCTATTTAATTTTAAATTAGTCTAGGTATGCTTAAGTACTAACCCCTAATGTCAAGTATTAACCTTTGATGTATGTATATGCTACTGGATGCTTGAATTTCCCTTGGGATCAATAAAGTATCTATCTATCTACACCTGCGTATTCTTCTTCCACCTGTTTTTATTTAAAATTATTGACACGACTGGCAAGAACTTGGAAAAAAGTCTTCAGTTGTTTAATTATTACCTCCGCCAAGGCAGAGGTTATGTTTTCTGCTGCTGTTGGCAACACAGCTAAAAACGTAATGGATGAACTTTGATGAAATTTTCAGGAAATCTCAGATATGGAATATGAAATAATTGATTAGATATTGTGTGGTTATCCGGATCCCTGCCTTGATCCAGGAATTTTTTAACACTAGAACCACCAGAGAGGTTTTCACAACGTGCATAAAAATGATAAAGGTGACGTTTACAGAGGCCAATTTTTTCCCTTTGAATCTTTTTTAACATTTGGAAGTAGACAAATAAATAATTACTTGGTCAGCATGTGAAGTTACTTTGGGCTTGTATTTCAATTAGAAAATGTCCAATACCCACTAGCTTAAAACGTTAACTTACCAGCTAACATTTAACAATTAAATCATTTTTAAATGTATTTAATTTTTTATGTTATTTAAGCGGGAACAATTAGAAAAAATCATTTGTGCTAAAGTAAGGAAACAGAGTGCTGGATGTCAGCTGATACTGATTTATTGTGTCACACATCCACAGTTCAGTAATGAACACACGGCGGGTCATTCTGGTATCGATGAAGCTCCGGTAGAGGACCCATTCAGTGCAGCCATGCTCAAAAAGTAAAAAAACAAAACAACAGGCCATCTTCTAGTTGCAGGTCCAGATGAAAACTGGCTCAGCATTTTGTCGAAACCTGTCCTGCTGTAGTAAGAAGAGCTGATCTTTCTCCCCCATCTGAGTCTTCCTCATTCATGTGTTGGAGCATAGCCAAAGCCAATGCTGCGTTCATTCTTTCAGTTCTCTTTTCATTTTTTAATTGTGTTTTTTCATCTGTCCGTTGGCAACATAACTCAAAAAGTTATGGACGAATTTTGATGAAAGTTTTAAGGAAATGTCAGAAATGGAATAAAGAAACAAGTGATTAGATTTTGGGGGTGATCTGGGTCACCTTCTGGATCTAGGAATTGTTTGAAGGATTCTTTACTACTGGGATAGAGGGATAATTTTGCCGTTAAAGCTTTTAACAGAAAATGCCCAGAAGCATTTGGGGAAAAAATGACATCATGGTAGATGTATAGAAGGATAGTTATAATCCAGCATTGTTTGACCCAGATCATGCTGATATTCTGGATCCAGCAGGTTAGAAATCCTGGGTGGGCTGTTGGCTCTTTTGGGGTTTTTCTCAGGTGAGTGACCCTAAGGCTCGGCAGATGTCTGTCTCTGAATGCTTCTAGTTAGTAATTTGATTAAATGGCCTTTTTTTTGTTAAATGACTGTTTTTTTCTCTCAGTGTTGCCATTGCTTTCACCAACAAAAATGGGCCGAGTTTACTCTTCATATGCAAACCTCATTGTGACCCGTGTGCTTTTTCACTTCTCAAATTCAGCCCTACCAATAGCCAGTCTTCATTCTTCTTGCAAGAATGTGCACGTAAAATCAGTGAAGTCTCTTTTTCTGCAGACATCAGTATTATATAATCATAAAAACTGAAAAACAGGAAGGGACCAGACAGGAAGTTGATGTTTTGGGGTCCAGTAGACTCTCCTCCATGATGCGTCATCATGTGAGCTTGTTTCACACTTCAAACCATCAGACTGTATTTATCCCTCATAGATGCAGTCACTTGAGTGTTTGCATAGTGTGTGGTGTTCTGTGTATGTGTTTTCAGTGCTGACATAATAACACATCCCCCTCCAGGAAACAATAGGCATGTGTCATCACACGGCTGAGTGTCAGTTGGAGGAGGGGAGCTGGCGGGCTGCGTCTGAAGAGTGTAAAGTGCCTGATATGAACATAATGCATTTGATAAGCTGCTTACATGTTTCGTATTTTCAAAAAGAAACTTCTAGAAGAGATTTGGGTTAACATGTGTATTGTAAAATAAGTTTGTGTGCGTGTGTGTGTGTGTGTGTGTGTGTGTGTGTGTGTGTGTGTGTGTGTGTGTGTGTGTGTGTGTGTGTGTGTGTGAACAGCAGGCAGACCTGTCATGAGGAGCCCAGATGGTGGGTGGAGAAAGCCTCCTTTAATCCCTGAGCCAGAATATTGTTCCCCTTCTACATTAAAACACACAATCACAACGTCATCTGTCTTTCCCGCAGTTTGTACAACCTCCCACCGAGAGAGTCCATTTTACCTTTTAAGTTTCATTATTCACACTCAATTATGTCGTCTCAGTTCAGCATTACTGTATTGTTATGTACTGACTTACATGATGCTTGATATGTGGTTTAAAACACACAATGTCTGAATCTTTTATGAGTTTAGTGGCAAAATGTGCACAAGCACGCTTATATTGTGATCCGGTACTAATACTCAAGAGATCTGGGTAAATATTTTTTATTTTAACCTCAAATTCTGACAGCATTATAATGTGATAATGGATATTTGCCATTAATCTAATTTAGACTGGGTTCACCTGCCTCAGATTGCTGGGATGGACTCCGGCCCCCCGCGACCTTGAAATGAACATGTGATCTAGAAAAAGAATGAATAATTTTCAATTTTAATTGTAAAAAGAACGAGAAAAAAAGGTCATAAAAGTTGAACTCAGGTTGGACTTTACTAAATTTTAAACTAGTTGTCCAGGCAGCTTATTTTGACATTTTTTTAAATTAGGTTTGGCTATTTGAAATTAAAACTATGGGACTATTTGAGCCCTACACAGACAGGCCTACTTTTTCCAGGGATTTGTGCTGTAAATCGTTCCAGGTTGTCTATGTTAGACACTTCAGTCATTTTTTTAGGCTGCACTTTCTCTTGCATAACAAAACCTATTATCTATCTATCTACTGATCTTTAGCAGATCTTAGCACATTGACACCCCCTAACAAAGGTCAATTCAGCATCCATCTTACATCCCGTCTTCTTTATGAGCAAATAAACGAGTAAAAGCCAGTCCGATGTTGACTTGTTTCATCTCTTGCTCTGTCACTTTTTATGTCTCTGATAATGTCCACAGCGCATGTTCAAAATGGCCGGTGTGTTGGTATCTGGTTGCTGGTGTTTGACGTGGTGCAGTAAAGCAAAATGCTGCTGTCCCATGATGCTCCGGGCTGGAAACACCGATTCTCAGGCCTCAGACACTGCAGGCCAATGACAGCTCCAGGAATGTGCATGATGAATGTCAGTGTGCCATCAAGTAGAGTTTTGAGGTCGGAAACATATGAAGTACTGCTTTAATCTGCTTTTAACGTGAGCTTTAGAGGCCTGCAATGTTTTAAAGATGTGTTGGTATGTGAGAATGTGTGCAACATTGGTGCTGCATATTTTTTCCACCCTGGCATCAAGTAAAATCTGTGGATGAGACGATGTATGAAAGCGTCAGCAAATGTGCTGGAGCGTTTACTGTCAACGCTGTGTGTTAGTTTGTCTTTGATACTGACCCGTACGCAGCACAGATATATGCCGTACTCATATCCACACTATAAGCAGAATAATCTATCTCTACATGTTGGAAAGAAAACTGTGATTTTAGCAGCGTAATTTCTGCATCACATGCTGTGCTTAGACCTCCGTTTCCCCGCCCCTCCTCCCTGTATTTCCAGCCAGGAGGACAAATCTCCCACAGAAAGCCTCCCACTGTGATGCACTGGTGTGAATACAAACTGCAACGAAAGGCCAGACCAAACTGTCTAGCATGTAGAAAAATGGCTATATTTACATTATTACTGATCAGACTCCAATGACCTTACCCACCAAAGACATAAGCTAGAAACACTGATTGAAAAACTCTTGGCTGATATCAACATAACAGGTAGTTTAGCAGATGGCTAAGTACGATTGTGTTTATCATTTATTTTCATCTGAAATGTTGTTTTCTTTTAAAACCTTTCTTTAGCTTTTACCAGAGTAAAATGAAATTTAAAGAGACGACAGCCTGTCAAACCATTTCAGGGCGTGTGGAGTCTGACTACATTTCTTTGTGCTCAGTAAAATTAAATATAAGTATATGTTGTCAGTTTCAGGGCAAATGTGACACAACCAGGACACACCAGATAAATTCCAGCCACTGTTACCAGTTGATCTCCTCTATGCTCATCGTTAAATATCGGGCGTTATGTTAAACGGATATTTCTGTAAATCCTTTGTGTTACTGTTTTTTTTTTTGGTTTTTTTTTCTTAGTATCACACCAATGTGGGCAGGACATGTTGTACCATTCCAGGCTATAATCAGTAGATTCAACTTCAGGCTAGTCGCAAATGTGATTTATCCTTGAAGCCATGCTGTACTCCAGTAGCAGATGATGCTGCAATAAAAACCCTCCTGTTACCTCCACAAGTCTTTTATCATAAAAACCTGTTTTAGGGGAAAATTGCAGGGTTTTAAGAAGTTAAACGTTGAATTTTTATGATTTCTTGCTCTGATTTTGCTCCATCGTGATGCATCCATGACAAACCACCATCAGCAGGTCGTATTGTTGTGCTGTAGACTACTGGTGGTACCTTCCTTCCGCCATCAGGCTTTAGAGATTGGTTTCAGTATCACTGTATCACACATAGTCAACATTTTTCTGAACAGTGAAAAAATTAAGGTCATCTCAGTTTTAATCTGTTCAGTTGTCAGGGATGGATTTAGGTGTGTGTGACACGGGGCGCTCAGGGTTCACGCAGGTCATAACGCAAACTAAAACCACCATGTAGTGCTGGACAACATATTTGTGTGTGTGCCTTATCCTACAACTGTGATGCTTGGTTTTAGATCAGAGTGTGTTCGTGTGGTCTAATCTTTGTAATATTATCTGCATTATATATGTGTGGGTATGGGGGGGGGATAATACTCATGAGCCCATCATTGTTTTTACAACCGTTACTATTTTCTCTTTAATCTTTTATGTGCATATTAAGCTTCTATGTTGAAAGAGTGTAAGCTCTCCCCACAGATGATGCCCTACATATCACAGACAGGCTAATTAAGGTTTCTGTCTCCGAGGGGAGGTGCATCCCTTTTCATTTTCTAAACAAACACAAGTCTTCATCTCTTTATAAATGCAGCACACTCGAGTCTCTCTCTCTTTCTGATCCCTTCATCCTCATTTCAACTCCTGAGCTGGTGCTTCTCTTACATAAATTGCTGGAAGCTCACACTGTTAGATTATTCTCCAGTTTGCTCATAATCCTCAGCAGATGTGTCAGCTTCTTCATATCTTGTGTTTTGCTGTTGCAGAGAGAAAAAGCAAAACTCCCTGCTGCCAGACCAGGAGTGCAGATGATGAAACCTGTGTGGCTGTGAAAATCGAACAGTCCAGAGGTAGGCGGACTCGCTTCAACTCATCTTCCTGATTTTAAAATTTATATAAAGATTTTCTAATAGATGCAAATAATGTATTATGCATCTGAGCAGTTTGTCAACTTAAAAGTTGGACAGGAATTCACATCTTAGTTGTGCATGCTGAGAATAAAGATGTTCACCTAGCTGTAGTTTCTGATGGGTGTAATGGTGTTGAAGTGTCTTGACCTTCATCTTGTGAAGTGTGGGAGGCAAAACGCAACCACAAGACATATTAAGATGCAAAACGTTTACTTCTCAGCCACCCTCCGATTCACAGCAAGAGGGTCGCACAAATTTGCATCTATTTATGCTTTTCATTTGTTTAATGCTTTTAAAGCAGACTAAAAATTTTCAGATCCTGTATTTCTGGCATCATGAAGCAAACTTGTGAGGGAATGTTAATATGCAGAGGGAGGCTGCAGGAGGATGCTGTGACACGAATAAAAGAATGGCGTTCCTGCAGCTTTCTGCTGTACTGGGGTGTGAAGAAGCTGCAGGTTTCGATTCTATTTTTATAACAAATGTGTGTGTGTGTGTGTGTGTGTGTGTGTGTGTGTGTGTGTGTGTGTGTGTGTGTGTGTGTGTGTGTGTGTGTGTGTGTGTCCTTAGCTCGAGGTCTGCTTCTTTTAGATGAATGGGAGCTTTCCTCTGGTACCTTGCCTCTTTCTTTTTTATACTTTTTTCTGTCTAATGTTCTTACGCACCCTTTTACATCTCCTCCATCTGGTTGAACACCTGTTTTTCTTTTTGCAATGTTTAAATGCCTTTCTCAGTCTTCTCCATTTATTAGTCTTCCACACTTTCCCCATTTGACTCCCACGCTCCTTTTAATCATACTGGGCCATCAGTTTTGTCCCACCATGCCCTCATATTCACAGCAGACTGAGGTTCTAATCTCACACCAGCCATTGGATTAGAGAATGAGGCAGGGTTAATCTGAAGAAAGTCTGGGTAGAAGAACAGAAACAGCTAATCCCAGTCTGTGATGTTTGTCACACTCCCTCACCGACACGGTGTGTACGGCACAATAAAGGCCTCGTGTGCCAGAGTAAAGCCAGGCGTGGACTCCTACAACCCTCTGTAAGCTTACTGAGTGATTAACAGCTCCAGAAATAATAAAAACTGCTATTTGTGCATTAACTGTGGAACCATAAATGAAGTGGGAAGCAATATTTTATCTCAAAATTTTATTTCAGAACCAGAAAGTTAAACATTTGTTTTGATCTATGAACTAACTCCACCACGTACGGATGAAATATGCCATTAAAGCTGAGTGCATGCAACTTCTAAGCAACCAGGCTTTCTCACCAGACTGATCTTTGCTAGCTCAAAAAAAATATTTATTTGCATTTAAATGAGGTGCAAGAAGAGGATTTTTATGCACGATAAAGCTGTCGGACATGGAAATAAATCCTTCGACAACAAAGCATATTGATGCAAGAAGAAATTACCAGAGATGTGCTTGTGTCTAAAATAATTACATATAAGGTCTTTTAAATAAAAGATTAAGTGAAACACATCTGTATTCACCAGCAAGCATCACAAAATGAACGAATGAAAACTGGGTTATTGATCTGAATCATGAGAGTATTTGAATGAAGTGTGTCAGGACATCTTGGTGACGTCTGAGATGCTTCACGGCTCTCTGCTGAGACCCGTGACTTCTGTCTGCTGTTCAGATACCAGTCAAACCCTTCAACAAGAAGACTGCTGGCATTTGCACAAGCTGACCACATGCAACAGCTTGCGAGATCTGAGCATGAGGTTGCAGTTTTTGGTTGTCAGCTCCCATCAGTCATTTTGGAGTTTATCTACAGTGGGATGATTTAACTTCAGGCTAAAGGGCAGATATTTTACTGGCTCTGTTATCCGATACAAAGCATATCTGATCAGAAGAAGTGTATTCCTGCTAGTAAAGGCAATGTATATAAAAATGTATTCAATGAGATTCACACTGATCCAGTTGCTTTACTGAAAGAAAAAAGATCTGGAGGTGTTGAACAGTATGTGAAACTGTTTAACACCAACACACTCAAATTTGTGTCCTCATTCACATGAACCCCTGAAAGGAAATGTTTTAGTCACATCATACAATAGTTGTCAGCGTGAACTTTTCCTGTGTTGGTTTAGGTCCTTTCTTCATCTTTTTACTTTAACCACAGTGGCTTTAGGTTAGCAGGTTAGCAGGTAGTGTATAAAGACAGCGTCACCATCATATCAGGGACAAGCTGTGCAGCCTTTGGAGAGGACAGACTTACAGTTCTCTGTGTAGACTTCTGCAAAAGGTACATCTTGTTTATACAAGACCTTTCTCTCTGTCAGTTTCATTTTTGCGTGGCTTATTTTTTAAAAAAAAAAAAACATTTTGTTTTATTCTGTTAATTCAGCTGGACTGTTTTTTTATCAACTGTCTTTTTTTCAGCTTTAATTGTTTTTCAAAAGTGATGCATTTGCTGGTTATTGATCTGACTGATTACAGGGACAGAGTGCGAGAGATCGTTTGTATAAGCAAAGTTCGTTTTCCTCGTGTGATCGTGTTTCATGCCTACTTTTGGTCTTTTGTGTGCTTGATTTGTGATCAGATTTAAATAAATCAGCAGAGAAGTGAGAGGAAGCTTGAGAACACTGTAATCACGCTGTATTTGCAAGCGTTGTCACACACAGCTGAATTTATTATGGCATCAGTTCCAGCCTGACATTTGCTGACTGTTTTATTGCTGTTTTTTTAAACATGTAAGCAGCTGAGGGAAATGTTGTTCTTGCACTCCCTCGTTGGTGCAGATTCTCAGCATGCTGCTTTTTAAAGTTTAAAGCTACAGGTCCTGTCAGTTCAGAGGTGCAGGGCTGTGAATGCTGCGCTCTCAGTTTGTGTGGCTCTGAATAAAAGACACTTAAATGAGGGGTGTGCAAGCGAGAGTGAGGGAGGAGTCTTGCTGTTCTGTAAATCTCCCTGCTGAGCTGACTCTGTCACAGCAGCACTCCCTGGGAAGATTGCATGGAGCCTAAACTTAGTTCTCTTCTGGGAGCCACTCTCTCGGAGTCACGCCACGGTCCCTCAGTGAAGACTGGCACTACATTTGTTTTCACGCTTGTCTGAAACACAGGGTGAGTTGGCATTTTTAGCTTAACACAATATTTCACTATGCTACTGGATTGTGTATTTTAATCGTGGACTTTCTCACTTTTAATAAATCCACTGTTGCCGTCTTTGATTGTAGCAAATGGACAACACACCACTTTATCAAGCTTTGAGAAACAATAGAGAAATCTCATGTCCTGCTCTTTACCTGTTGGTTTATGAGACAGTGTTTGAAGATTTGGCTTTTAAAAGCATCTGAGCTTTTCCCGTGATGGATGGTCTCCATGTAAAAAAGTTGCCTCTGGCTGAACCAAAGCTGAAAGACGTCAGAGTTTTCTGACATAGTGGCTTACTTCATCTATCCACATTCACATTTTCCTTCATCTTGCTGTCACCATGAAAATGCCATCTACAAGATGTTCAGTGTGTCTGCTTGTATCAAGAAGAAGGAGAATTTGTGAAGAGTCCTGTCAGACATTCCTTGTGATCTGAGAGTCACGCCCATCAGCCCGTGTGGCCACAAGGCGAGAAGGAAAAGCCTTCGTTTCAGGCTGACAGTCCTCCCTTTGGTGCAGGCAGGGTGTGGACACACTGCACCATACAAACAGGTTCATCTTTTGTTTTTCACCTGGCAGATTTCACATGTAGTAGTGCACATTTTGGCCAGGAGGGGAGCAGTGTGGAGCAGAAAGAGTGAGACACAGCAGACAGACAGGTAGGTCGACTGTGAGCTGGCAGTGCTCCATGGAGGTGGTGTTGTATTGTAAGAAAAATCTTGAACATTTTTCGAGGCTGGCTGGATTAAGCTGACAAACCTGCCTGCAAAGACAAACCAGAGGGAATTGTCTTCCTGGCAATGCTGTCATGTTCCTGTTTGTCAAAGGGTGAAAAGATTTTCCTGTAAATATGAACAGATTCTCATGGTTTCCAAAAAGTTGATCGTATTGATAACCTTAACCTTCTGGGGTGACAGTTTCCTTAAAATATGGGGCCAACTTGTATTTTGCAACCAGAGAATGAAATTTTTATGCAGGTATGTGGCCTGCAAAGTAAAGCTGTTCCCATAGAGTGTGTTGCTGATGAGGAACTCTCAGTAAACTTAGACACTAGGTGCTTCTTAAAGTCAAGGAAGGGTCTTTATTGATTTATATTTAGGATGCATCACTTTAAAATCTCACTGAAAGATGTCAAGGATGTTTTGACAGGGACTGAGTAACTTGTTGGGGAGTTTTAAGGATGCTTGTGTGTATCTTCTGTGTTTCAAAATATCCATGCAGAACATCACACACAGTGCAGATGGAAGGTGGGTAAAGGCTGAATTCTTTTCTGGCTTTTCTTCGTTGTATCTGTTGTCATTCTAGTTGCTAACATCATAAAATGTTCTTTTAATGACAGTAGAGAACGAATGGCTGCTCCAGCTCACAGCTGACATGTCCGTTTTCCAGCTGGTGTGTGTGTGTGTGTGTGTGTGTGTGTGTGTGTGTGTGTGTGTGTGCGTGTGTGTGTGTGTGTGTGTGTGTGTGTGTGTGTGTGTGTGTGTGATGTAGCTGTTCTGATTTATTACCACTCATTGAATTACAGGAGGATTATTTCCTAAACTAAGAAAGAACCAGATCAAGAAAACAAGGATAAATATTTTAAAAATGAACTCTTAGCCAATACAAACGTCTAGTATCAATAAAAAAAAAAACTGGGTTATTAAAAACACAATTTTTTATTAGACCAAGAGTAGCTAAATGATTTCAAGAAGCTATTTAAACATAACATCTTCCAGTCAGAATGAGTCTGAAGCATTAAAGGTTCATACCAACTTCCTTAGACACAGAGGGTTTAAACAGGATATGATCAGGGACTCTCGATACATAATTAGAAGTGAAAGGAAGAAAAAACTGTTCTGTATGAAGATAGTCATGCATTAAAAAAGACTGATACCAGTAAAACTGTCCTTTCTAAAGAGGAAGTTATTTCTGATAAGCAGCCTCAAAGTTCAAACACATCTCTCCCATTATTCTCTTTCACCATCAAACAGTTATTTCTTAGTTTCTGAAAACATTTTTTAGAATTCTTGAAGCCGGCATGAAGGAACCTCTGAAGTCAGGAAAAGGCACATGACTGTATAAAATTCTCATGGCAAACAGTTTAAAAGTGAAGTGTTTGAACGACACACTGGCAGAACTTGCTGTGCCTGGAGCCTCTCGGCTATTTTTGTCTCTAGTTTGGATGATTCACTATTTTTGGACGTTGCTTGTTTTGTTGCATTGTTGCAGGGAAAGATATTTGGTCTGGACTGATGCATTCCTTCATGTTGCGTTAGTAAACTTTCCTGGTGTGATGCGAGTACTAGAAGTGTTGTTGGAACGGGATGGGGTGCAGATTTTAATACCATGGTGCCACACAATAACCACAGACCCAGAAACATTCGCAGTGAGCTGATTTCAACGTAACTGTTTTGTTTATACGTACAACGTGAGAAAAGGTGACTCGTGTTTTTGACAAATGTAGAGACTATGCATATGAAAACAAAGTTGTTTAGCAAACCAGCATTTTGTGGACTCTGCTTTTCAGCTGCTTCTGATCAAAGACCTTTAAAAAGCGTTTTTTCATGTCCCAGCTGCATAGCTTTGGATTTACTAAGACAGATGCAGATGCCTTCGAGCCCAGTGCGATCTCAGTGCTGGTTGCCATGGTTGCGAGTCTCACCATCTTGCAACAAGCAAAGGTCGAGTCTCAGCTTCTCACTTCCTGGATCGCAACAGTGTTTGAATTCTGTAAAAAGAAAAACAACATACAGTATAAACACAACAACATATAAGGATATGAAATGACATGACTTCTGACTTGCTTTGAGCTCTTCTTCAGAGGCCTCCTCTGATGTTTTCATCAGCGAATCCCAGCATCAAACAGCCGGGCTCCTTTCCTGTCACACAGATGGAGAATCACAGTGTTTCTGCGGGGTGGTGGCTGGCTGCCTTTAATTTACTGTACACGGCTTTCTGTCACTTAGGCTGACAGTTTTAATGAAAAGATACCAGAATAAGTCTGTTACCAGGAGCTGCAGTTCTTTCCAAGCACTCCCAGTTATCAGAGAGAAGTACAGTTCATTCTGTGTTTCCTGTAACGGTGCTGGCTGCCTTTCATTGCTCCAACTATTCAGTCTAAATCTTTAAGATTTATGACCTGATCTTAAGATCTTTTACTAATAGTTGTCTGTAGATCAAAGTGTATGTGGGACCAAGCACATATTTTTGCACTTTGTTTACATCTCTCTTCTCTTATCCCTAACCATATCAAGTAAAATACTTGTACAGCTGACTGGGTTCGAGTTAAAAACTTCTAGTCCAGAGCTCATTTACAGCGTAGGGGCACAGTTTCAAACAGCCCCAAGAGATCGAGCCAGACTGAGGAGAGTAGACCTCCTACAATTTCCCAGGATAAATGGCACATGTAATCTGCAATTTGCAGTCAGAGTCTTTATTTTAAGCCATATATGTATAATATACAACTTGTTGTTGGTTGTTTTCTTATAATCTCGTAATGTGGCTGCACAGAGAAGCCAACCACCTCATCAAGGGCAATTCCTGAAGCAGCCTTCATAATTAATTGGTTATTTTGGGGCCATGTTTAGAAAGTCGCCTCTCCTAAAAACAGCGTGGGACCATTTCCAGGCAGACAGTTGCCCGAGCTGTTGTCTTTAATTATGGTTGTGATGTATAAATAGAAACTGTGACTATATGGTTCTGTGGTTGTATCTCTCGCTTTCTGTTTCAAATTGGTAAGATAAAGATCACGTTAGAAAAATAAGTACAGGGCTCCAAGCACCATTTTGGCTTATAATAACAGCAAACTGCATCTGGAAGGGCACACTGCAAATGTAGTGGAAAGATTTTTCTCACTAACGCCAGAGGCTGCAAATAACCATTATTTTTAAAAATTCAAATTCAAGAAATACATAAATATAGTATCCATCTTAGTCAGGCAAATCGTTAATAATCAAATCAGTTGCAGATTTGTTTTCTATTAATAGTTCAGTGACTACTTTTTTCTGCTCTATATTCACATTTTCTGAAACCCTGTAGTTTGCATGATGTTCTGAAACTTCAGATGGTTCATCTATTTTTAGACGGAAGAAAAATACAGAGTCAATCAGGAAGTCAAAATCTCTTAATGATTCATGATACAATGATGGAAACATGTTCCTTCGCCTGTTAGATTAAGATTAGAGGTGCCAAACAGATGAAGGCCATAGTTCACTGTTTGCACTTTAAGCCCTTAATGACTCAGCGCAGAACAGACGCAGCGTTTTTTCTGTGTTTGCATGCATGTGTCATGCTCAGCTGTACAGCAGGTTTAGATTTCAGTTTCACCAAATGCACTGTTTATCCCGTTAAGGCCCGACCCATGAAAAAGTGGTAAGAAAAGTCCAATTTTTTTAAATATAAGGTCTTTATTTGGCCCTTTAACAAAATGTAACTAAAAATTTTACATTTTTTGGGTGGGATATCTACCAGTTATTACCATGTGATATATTAAAAATATTATAATATGGTTTTCTGCTTCTGGGTTTCTATTAGGGGACAGAAGACGAGTATCAGATTGTGTTCAACAGGATTTTGAGTAAAGTTTATACCATAAATTGAAGCAAAATGTCTCAGAAACTGTATGTGACAAATATGTCACGTCGAGCTCTTATGGGTTATCCACACACGTTAGCCAAGTGTATTTATTTCTGCATCGAATCACCCATCAGTGCATCACACGTGCCCCTGCAGGTGAGCACTTAATATGGAAACTAATTGTAAAACATATAAACTCTGTGACCATATGACTCCATGTAAGGATCTTTGCCTCACCAGGCTGCTCCATGCAGGCACATGTGTGCAGATTATGCGAGGTCAGAGAGAGGTGGGTTTAGGTGTCTGTAAACACTGCCTGTCTGTGTCAGTTGCTCCATTAAATCTGTCTGCCTGCTCTGACTAAACACTTATGTTGTACCATCTGTGGCCAGCTGGTTGGGTAAAAATCTCACTGCTGCTGGTCATCAGTCGGATCATTAGCAGGATAATCAGCTGACGTGTCTTACGCTTGCTAACATTTGGTCTTTGGCTGTTTATCATAATCTTTTTCACAGCTGGGACTATAGGTAATAATCGTTTGCTGTATGGAACACACGTTCTTCTGAGGGTAGAGCTAGTTGTGAATTAAAGTAAAGCATGCAGCAGTGACAGGAGACATTTAACTGTGCTCGCTCATGGGAAAAAGGATTCAAGCTAACCCGACATGCACATCTTTGGATTGTAGAGAAAAACTGTAGCTAAAGGAAGAACAAGCATCTTCCACACATGAGTGCTCACAAACTGACCAGTGGAGAGCCACGAAGTGGCAGAAGGTATTATTACTTACATATTCATATTCACTGTGCCAAATGTTTTAACGTGGTTTGTTTTATCTACAGTGACCCAGAATGCAACGAAGGCCAAAGATGAAACATTTTGTAGCAACACAAGTCTCATCCTGTTAAATATGTCTTAAAAAGACAAAACTGGACCAAGGACAGTATCTGAATTCTGAGTCAGAAAAAGCTGCACTGTAACGCTGTCGGATGAGCAGCTTTAACAGACGTGTTTTTTTCATAGATCCATGTGTGTAAACAGTAAAAACAAACCTCCATAATGTTGACAGTGTTTAATCTGTAACCACCTCTATCTTCACTCTTTGTCAGTGAGGAATTTAGCGATATTCAGTGTTTATTGATTTAGTCCTGACAGCCGTGTTTCTCTCTTTGTTTCTGTGTCCTTCAGCTGTAGGCAGCAGCCCGGCGTGGAAACACAGCAACGCGCCCACCGTGCAGGCGTGTCTGAGTCGGGCGATCAGAGGGACAGCGGACAAGAGCAGGGAAAGGGTCAATGGAAGAGGATCTGGCAGCAGGCCCCGGCTGCCGTCTAAACCTCAAGGTGCATATTAGCAAGTCCCAAGAGACTGGATGTTAAGAAAGAACTGTATGTTAAATAATTATACATTACCAGATGAGTTTATAGTTCATTATATGCCTGTGTTCATGTAAGTTTTCCTGGGATCAGAGAACCAGGAGATCAACTTCTTAGTTAATCATTCTACACAGATAAGAAAGAAACAAGGCTCCATTGTTTCTTATCAAAATCAGACTGGAAGCTTAATAACAAACCCTGAGATAAGTGGAGAAAAAGTAAAATACTTCAGTTACTCTGTGCTGAATTTTTTATTACATGTTGGATCTTAAATACAACTTGTCAGTGGTGTCACTTTGGATGGCTTCTACTGCCCCCTTCAGCTCCAAATTCAAGCTGCAATGACTTGTCTCCTCATGTGAAAATCATCAAGCTTGTATCAGAAGAATTTAAGATATTTGCTTTCCCGTCTTGTCTTAAGTGCCTCCAAAGCCAGCGCATCTCCAGAGCCCAGTGACGGCACTCTCACCCCCACTGGGTCACATGCAGAAACCACCCCTCAGATCCACCATGGAGGAGGGAGGAGGGAAAAACGGGGCTGCGAGCCGAGCCAGAGACAAACCCTCCAAAGTGTCCGATCTGATCAGCCGATTTGAGGAAAACAGGTACTGACTCTCAATTCTCTCTAACATGTACTAACATGTACTAACATGTACTAACATGTACTAACATGTGTGGTGTCCAGAAAAAGAGGGAATATTAGTTAAAGTGAATGCTGTGAAGGCAGAGCCGAACAATGATGTGATTTCTGTAGGAAATCCTTCAGTGATTCAGGAAAAGGGTCTTGTTTCTTGCTGTAACTTTATTCCACACTTTATGACCTGCACAGCAGCTTCTTTGATGCGTAGCTGATCATGGTGATATCCCCTTTCTATGTCACTTCGACTTTTGCAATATAACACTCTCAATGAGGCTGTTGTAATCAAAATGACGGAAAGTTTTTCTTTTCCTACATTTTCTACTGCAACTACTTCAATGATGAAAAGCAGAAGTGTCTCGGTTAAAGTGCCCAGCTCTGACTCT
This sequence comes from Melanotaenia boesemani, assembly GCF_017639745.1. NCBI lineage: Eukaryota > Metazoa > Chordata > Actinopteri > Atheriniformes > Melanotaeniidae > Melanotaenia > Melanotaenia boesemani. Next base: position 35,350,943 of record NC_055691.1, read on the forward strand.
GTGATTGTACCTCGGTAGAGAGCACCGGAGAGAGATCTAGTAGAGATTAGTGTGTGCCTGACAAGCCCAGCGTTAGTGAGGGGATGAAAGGAGATTTGTACAGGCGAGTGGAAACACAGCTCGTCATTCAGTTGTGGGACAAGACTTACTGTTGTGAGATGAAACCCAGGAGAGTGAGGTAGGATCTCTTCAAGTATCTCTTCTCTGTTAGGCTTTGATATTGTGGCTTACAGTTACAAGTCAACTTTCAATTTGCTTTTACTTAAAATGAACAGCGGCTGAATTTTCTACTTGTAGCATTTCGCAGCTGTTCTCCACAGCTTATCAAAATTTCCCTTTTCTAGCCTCTAATGTGTTTTGTTACTACTCGCGTAAGTTTAAATTGTAGCTGCAGCCATGTTTCTGTGGAAGAGGCCACAAAAAGCATTGAGAGGCACAACAATGGGGTTCTTGTCCCAACAGCTCGTACAGTTGCAGCAAAAAAGAATATTCAGTCTGCATCAGTAGCAGCTCAGTAATACTTCACTTCTTCTCCTCAAGTCTGTAGCTGCCACATTTCCAGCATTCTGGATCACTGACAACAGAACTGCAAAATTTAATCAGAATTCCAGGCTTTCTCCACAGCTTTCATCTAATTTTCCAGCGTGAAACGAGGTTAATCACGGCAACCTGATGCATCTTTCTCCTTCAGACTGCTGGCCTGTGGGGATTATCACTGAAATGGCAGTGGGACCAAAAGAAGGGAAAGGTCCGCAGCTTCTGAGAGCAGAATTAGCCTACTAATATACTAATCTGATTCACATGGCACTTGGCTGCCTTTAAACTAGAGAGCCGTAATGAAAGCAAAGCTGCTCTTCATTCTTGTCTAGTTCAGCTTGTTTTTAAAAAGCAGCTGTGCAAAGGAACAGTTACAAGCTTTTTGTATGCAAGGAGGAATTAGTGTTTGCAGCTACAAACTGATTGTGTTTTTCTGGTATTGTGTCTTTTACTGGCTAAACAAGGTATTATTTAATCTTCCACTGAAAGACCCTGTATTGTATTGTTTCACGTATAGCCCAGAACTGATTCATCTGCAGAGTGCTTCACCAGCCTGTTGTTCCTCTATTTTTACACTCTTCCTGTTTCTTTGGGGCAGTAACACTCGTTGCAACAGAAAACGTCTCGTGTATCAGTAAAGGTTAGATTGCTGATGTAGAATTTGCTTGATGAGGTAATATTTCATGTGCATTGGATTGTTTTTGACTGGCTTCAACAGAGCAGGGATCAGCTAAACTGAGATGACATCTACTGTTGCTGCTTGTTGCTAATGCAGGAGGTCCGGAGAGTCGTTCACAGGGGAAACAGCTGCACTGACTGCTGCTACAGGATGTAGAGCAGCTGAATTGTGACATTGTGTGCGCATGTGTGCTTTTTTGATTTTTTTTTTTTTTTTTTTTGTGCTTGCAAATCTAACTTCCATTCTCCTGCTGTAATTTGGATTTTCTCATGAAAACTATTTAACCATTTCATTGATGTCAGAGCTAAGAGAAAGTGCTTGTGATGCATGTAGAAAGCAGGCTGTCCATGTTTGAAAGTAGGACAGCATGTACCTCCTGGGAGTGCTTTTTCTCCTCCTGTCCTCTTCATTACTTTACCTCGATTCAGTCTTTGCTCACACTTCCTCTCTGTAACAGCAGCAACGCAGGACGGCCAGAAGTTGGCGCAACTGCTTGGCTTTATTTTTAACTTACACGCTCATACAAAAGCCCTCCGCTGACTACCATGCCACACACTCTACAAAACGGCAGCATGAGTAACTAATGAACAGCCTCCTGTAATTCTTTTTTTTAATAGATGATTTACTATTTTTCTGTTTTCATGTTTTAAGGGGGAAGGTCCTTTTTTTAACTTCTTTTGTACTCTTACCGAGCTAACACACTTCCTCCTTTGCTTTTTCTGCTCTTCCTCCAGCAATACTGAGAACAAGAGAGACACTTCACCGCTCAAACACATCAACAAAGCTTCCAACTGCAGCCCAGTTAACCGTCCCTTCACGAGGACGGAGGCCAGCAGGATCCAGGAGAAGCCCTCCACCACACCGGCCGCCACACAGGATGCCAAGCAACCTGCAGCTAATGGAGTGCTAGTACAGATGGAGCAGGACAGGGAGAAGGAGGAGAAGTCTCTTAGCAGTGTGAGGATAGAGACTGCCAGCCTGGTAAACGGTGATATGGGAAGCACAGAACAGAGTGATGATCATTCAGCTCCACATGCCGACAGAACTGATGCAAAGGGCCACACTGATAATGAGGACAGTGAGACTAAAACTGAAGGCGAGGAAAGGAGTGAAGAAGGGAGCACAGACCATAAGGTATGTACATTACTACTACTAGATTTATTTATTTATTTCACACCCCGTGTTGCTGTGCACCCAGATGTGTATTTTCCCCCCTTGTGTTGCACATTTAGAGCCTGGCAGAGCTGTGTTTTAGCTCTGATTCTGGTGTCTGATACTCTAACAAGCCTTTATTCATTTTCTCAGTTAAATCTGCAGAATAATGTCATTAGGATAGAGTGGCAACGAGGAAATTTTCTGTCTGGGAAGGGCTATTTGTGTGAATCCTGATCAGATGTTGAACGTTTGAGCAGCTGAGCCTCGAACCCAATGAGAACGTGTGGAGCCAGCTGTTGTCCACAGTTTAAAAATATCTCAGGTTCAGATCTGTTTCTGTCTTCTCCGGGACGAAAACGACTTCACAGCCTCAGTGGAATGAAAGCGAAAAGCTTAAAGTAATGCCAAAGGCTGTAGTGCTCCAAGAATGAAAGTTTCCATGATCCCGAGGGAAGATAACAGTTTTTAGTTGTTTTTGTTTGTTCGTTTTGACCTGAGTAGGAGTTACATCACATTATAACTTTAGTGATGATCTTGATTGTTCTTGTTTGGATATTGAGCTAATATTACAGCTGAGTAGGCATTAAATTAATTCACTCGTGTCTTTTTTGTTTTTACTTGTAAAATCTGGACCTTAAATTACCCATAATTCAACTGATATGTGAGCAGTCTGGTCTGTGCTGGTGCTATTTTGGACCAACCTACCCTAACCACCAGCAACAACTCTGCATCCCTCTAGCAGATAAAACTCACCATTCATTGGTATTTTTGATAGAAGCGGCTAACAGTGTTTCAGCAAATGTTTTCACAGCAGGTTCTTGTCAAAGCAGGAAAGTTTCAGCGGTTTCAATTCAAACAAAGAGGTACTGCTCCCATCAATGCTGTTTTAGCGTAAAGGCACATCATTGTTTTTTAATTTCACATCCACTTTTTTAAATGTGAAAACTCAGATTTCAATGAAGCACCACATTAAAGAAATAATAATAAATTAAATGATAAATACTCATGCTTCAGTAGGTTGTGTAAGGAGTATTTTACTGTAGTAGATAATGTGGAGCTGGTTTGATTTCCATCTGGAGCGTCCTGATCTGACTTTTCAGGAGGTTTGAGAACAGAGTTTTAATTAGACTTCTAGGTTGAGTGTATGTAATAAATATGTAATGAATCTTAGGTGAATTTTGTGCAGTTGGCTCTCGGTAGCTGGTGGCATCAGTAGTTCCAGCTGTAAAAAACAAAGTTAATTTTGTGGATCTGTGCACCAGTTTCTTTTTGGTGGAAGCGTTAGAAACCGTATCTAGAAAAGGCGCCGTGATAAAGAGGGATACGTAGCTTAGTCCTGCGTTACTGGCCAAGCGGTCGAGGAATGTTCACCAGGTGAGATCTGAGGGTTCGTGTCCCATCTGATGAACCAGGAGAGAAGAAAAAACAACAGACATTATTCTCATGAATTATATTATTGATGGCCTATACACCACACTACACCTCCATCCTAAAACATATAATCATGATCAGTTATTGGTTTATAACTACCGATTTAACCAGTTACAATATTTAAATTCAATTTAGCTTTATTTGTATTGTTCCAAATCACAACAAAATCATCTCAAGACACTTTACAGACACGATTAATTCAAGCCAGTTAAAACAAATCCACATTAGCTCATTTTATAATAACTGTGTTCATACAAGCCAATTCATAAAAGAAAAGGATGGCAACATACTGTATTTAACTAACTTACACAAATTTCTATCTGTTACGCTCTGTCTACGAAAATAATAAGGAAATAGTTTAGCTAAAGACCTAAAAAGCACCATATTTCTCCCCAAATTATGTATAAATACTGTCTATAGCTCAAAGTGACTGCTAAGCAGAACTTGACTGAATACCATGATGTATGTTAAACTACCAGTCATATGACCCCCCACTGATTCTTGGTTAATCGCTGCTTATTTCATGATAAAAAATGAGTTAAGTCTTGTTATTCTGGAACACGTTATTTGTGGAAAATGCACAACATTTGTACAGAAAAGAAAAATCCTGTCTCAACCAGAGGATTATCAACATGTGTTTGCATGACAAGCAAACAATGAGGAAGCTTTGGTGTTTGGTTGCTTTCAGGTCGCTCAGGCCAACATTTAAGAGGAAGATAATGTTTCATTGTGGTCATTCACACCAAGAAATATTACACTTTCATGATCATTGTGCTTGTAAAATGTCATGGTATGCAACACCTGCTCATGTGGCGATTTGAGACCTCTTTTTATCACCTGTGAAGATGATGGCTTCCCACCTGAAGCTGACTTTACAAACTTATGTCTTTGTTTGATTTGGTGTCATTTCCTATCATCCATATTTTCATTTCCCTCCACCTCCACACACATGCAGCCCAGTCCATCTCAGCCCAGTGTAAATCACTCACCAGTGAAACAGTTTGTTGTGCATAACTGCATTTAACACATGACTGACCTCAAACAGCAAAATGGGTTTCTGAGGAGTTTATCTGACATCCGTGCAATGAGTGCACGGCTGGATCTTAACACTCTGCTCAACGGCTTTTTAAACAAAGGGTTTGATTTCAGTCAAACAGGAACTTTGAAGTTGCACTTTCAAATGACCAAGATGTGGGAATGAAGTTAAAATGCACAAACCTTCACTACATTTCCTCACTTCTCCTTTATTATCAGCTCCATTCCCTGTGTGGACACCATATGAGGCCCCTTTAAGCCATAGAAGACAACAGCCATTAATCACTGTTAGAGAACTATCATTCTGAAACCACCATGATGATACAGAACTGTGGAAATGTGCCTCTGTCGGTCTTTCCTGGCACTTCAGATTGTTTTACCTTCCTTATATCGGTCCAAGACTTCACAGCCTTATATACATATAACATGCCAGTTAGTCTCATTACTGTTGCCTCTATTTTCAGGAGACAAATGAACAAAAGCTGTTTAAAATCGCCAGCGAGCTTTTGCAGACAGAGAAGGCGTATGTAGCACGACTTAACCTGCTGGACCAGGTAAAGAACTCGCTCAACTACACTATTTATTTCTGTTTATTTCATGGTGGACACCTCACTAACTGTGTGTGGTTTTTCAGGTTTTCTGTGCTAAGCTAATGGAGGAGGCAAATAAAGGAACTTTCCCTGTGGATGTAGTGAAGAACATCTTCTCCAACATCTCCTCCATCAACACCTTTCACAGCCAGTTTCTGCTTCCAGATCTGGAGAAACGGATGGGGGAATGGTGAGCTTCAGCAGCGTGCCTCTGCTAAGGCTGCTCTTACTAATGCTGATCAATGACTTTCTTTTTTGTATATTTTTCACAAAACTTGCACACAGACGTGGTCGAGTAGAATAAAAATACATTTTACAGCAAATGCAAACTGCGACAGATTATTTTGCTGAAAAGCTATACTTTCAAATGATCTTAAGTTCATTGTTAAACAATCCTTCTATCCATTCCTCCAGGGCATCCACACCTCGCATTGGTGACATTTTGCAGAAACTCACACCCTTCCTCAAAATGTATGCTGAATACGTGAAGAATTTCGACAAGGCCATGGATCTGCTCAAACAGTGGACCGATCGTTCCCCCCAGTTCAAGGCCATCATTAAGGACATACAGGTACATACTGGAACCAGAATCCAGAATGAGTATTGTACTAGCAGTGCTCATGTTGTTAGAAGATGAGATTGAAAGTGAACTGATGCATTTGTCTCTCAGATTCAAATTACTACAATTGCCCAGGGGTGGAGGATGATTAAGCACTTTGAGGGTAAATTGAATCTCTTGGTTTATATTTGGACAGAGTCAAGAAGTCTGTGGCTGCCTGACGCTGCAGCATCACATGTTAGAGCCGGTGCAGAGAGTCCCTCGATACGAGATGCTGCTTAAAGACTACCTGAAGAAGCTGCCAGAAGACGACCCTGACCGAAGGGATGCAGAAAGTATGTGGAAACTGTACCAAAACCTCCGCCTGGAGGTGTTATTTTACTAGAGGTATATGTTAGGGGAAGCACACAGGGTTTTGATGTAACAATAATTATCTTCCTTTTTCAGAATCATTAGAAATTATTGCCATGGCGGCTACTCACTCCAATAGTGCCATAAGAAAATCTGTAAGTTGAGATGCTGTTTTTCAGTCGCAGAATCTCTCCAAAACTCTCCCATCCAGCTAAAAGAATGTTTTTATCGTCTAGGATAATCTAAAGAAACTGATGGAAATATATGAGATGCTGGGAGAGGAGGAGGACATTGTTCACCCCACTAACGAGTTCATCAAAGAGGGACACATCCTGAAGCTGGCAGCCAGGAACACCTCAGCAATGGAGAGATACCTCTTCCTGGTGAGAAAACTGTCAAGCATGCAAACATCCCCTTAATTTAAAGGAAAAGAAGAAGCCTGTCAATCACTGACAGTGCCTCATGATATGATTGTGTTGGAGTTGTTTCTTATGAGCTTTCACTCACAATGTGTCCCACCTGCACAATTCAGATTAGCTGCAGAGTTTAAGGCTGCAACCTTTGGGAGGAAGCGATGCCAGAAACCTGAACTAGTGAAGTGCTGATCCAGCCATCTCACACGTCTCCAAACCTGCAAACTTTTGTTTTCTTCTTCTGCCAGTTCAACAACATGCTGTTATACTGCGTGCCGAAATTCAGCCTGGGAGGGCCGAAGTACACAGTGAGGACACGAATCGGGATAGATGGCATGAAGGTCCTGGAAACAACTAATGAGGATTACCCTCATACTTTCCAGGTGTCAGGCAAGGAGAGGACGTTGGAGCTACAGGCCAGGTATTTAAGAATTTGCCTGCAAAATCTTCTCAAAGAAATTGCTTTATAAATAATTTTAACCCTAACCAACTACTGCCCTGGTTTGACATGGTGTTTTAACTGGAACAGATTGTTCTTATACGTTTGTTTTAAAGCCTCTTTTTTTCTTCCTCAGCTCAGAGCAAGACAAGGCAGGCTGGATCAAGGTACAGACACCACCATCCCATCATATTCCTGTTTCATTTTTGGTTTGTGGCTAATTTAAAGTGACATTCATTTTTGATTTTATTCATATCTTTAATCAGGCTTTTCAGGAAACCATAGAGATCTTCCAGCAAAAGAATGAGTCATTCAAGAATGCTCTGAAGGACGAGGAAGAAGTGTCGGTTAGTGTGGCATCAGAGCTGCAGAGTGAAACTGCCAGCATGTAGGTGGGGCTGTTCTGAGCTTTTCTTTTTCTTGAAACACAGAAAGCTGAGCTGGGGAAGCGGGCCCCTCGTTGGATTCGTGACAACGAAGTGACAATGTGCATGAAGTGTAAGGAACCTTTCAATGCTCTGACACGACGGAGACACCACTGCAGAGCCTGCGGCTATGTAAGTCATCCTGACCTTGAACTTTGACTTCTTAAGCATAAATATACCTGTAATAAAACCAAAGTGATCAAGAAATGATTAGCATGACAGACAGTGAGCTCCTATTTTTAGTTTGATTTCAAGTTTGACAGAAAAAAATGGTGCTGTGCCTGTAGGGTTTGAGGGTAATGTGCTGCTGTATTGATACTCAGATAAAAATGATTAATACCTCATTTATCCCTGCAAGTGGTAAAAATAAAGTCTTGCTGATGGAAAACTGGGTGACTGAATTATTTCTGTAACCTTGCAGGTGGTGTGCTGGAAATGCTCAGACAACAAAGCGCCGCTTGAGTACGACGGCAACAAGGTGAACAAAGTCTGCAGAGACTGTTACTCCATCCTGACGGGAGAAGCGATCACCGAAGGCAAGAAGAAGGGCATTCTAGAGGTGATGCTTGACTTCATTTTGTAAATGTGCCATCTGATATTAAAACAACTCAAACAAAGGAGTTGTTGCAGTTGTTTTAGCTTGGTTTGCTTCTGGTATTTTTAATGTAGCAAAGGGGGGGTGGCCAGAAATATGCCTGATTTTGACTCTTCTCTGCAGATCGAGGCCGCTCAGTTCACAGACAGCAGCATCATGTGTGGCTTCCTGCAGCACTCTGAGAAAAGCAAACTTTGGCAGAAGGTTTGGTGTGTTATTCCAGAGAAGGAGTGCCTGGTTCTCTACCTTTATGGAGCTCCGCAGGTAAAATAAAGATATGAAGCAACACGTGTTTCTCCAACAGCTTTTCGTAGTGATGACACGATCTTCTCCACCTTTTCTCTCAGGATGTGAAGGCCTTGTGCACCATCCCCTTACTGGGTTATTCTGTGGCTGACGGCACAGACTTTCCAGCCAGCTTCCGCCTCTCCCAGTCCAAGTCCGTCCACAGCTTTGCAGCTGAGACTGAGGAGCTGAAGCAGCGCTGGCTGAAAGTGATTCGAGTGGCGGTGACGGGAGAAATGCCAGAACGGCCTCAGACCAATGGCAGCAACATGTTGGACAACAACACACAAGAACAAAATCCGGACGGCACATAAGCGAAGTTTCTGCTCCACACAAACTGCTACGAAACATCCAAACTGCTGTCGGATCGTTTCTGATGATGGGGTGTGTAGATGAGTGCTGCATGCACAAAACCAAACACACACTCCCCCCTCTGTCCTTAAATCTTACAGACAAATTGGAACAATTAGTGCTGGATAAGCTCGTTTTTCTTTTATTTTAACTGTTTCCAGGATTTTCTCCTGCTAGAGCTGTGCTGGATTACTAACAGACATTTCTGGTACAATCAACACTAGAGCAGAGGGCCCTCAGGAAACAGCTTCTCTCCTCAAACAGGCATTTTTAAGGACGGCCCAGACTGGGTCTGTATGGACCTCACCACAGAACCCTGTTGAGGTGAGCTGCAAAAGGGCAGCCTGAACAAAGTCTGCTGGTGCTGTAATTCTGTGTATTTGTACAGTAAACTTTTCGTTTTTCATAAAGGAACACTTGTGTTTAATGTACAGAAATTAGTCACAATTTTTATTTTGCTTCTATAGAAAGCAAAAACATCTCAGTATGATATAAAATATTTACAGTATTTTTCCCTTTTTTGTAGAAGATGGTTCCAAAACAGTAGAAACAATTACTTAGTTGGATAATGATGGTCTCATCTCTCCTCAAAAATCAACTTTATAAACAGACTCTGGATGCATATCGGCAAAAGCTGTCATATCACACGTTTTCTTTGTCATAAATTAAACTATTTTAACATGTATAGATAGAAGCCCTTTGTCCTAAAGTTGGTTGAGCCAGCGTCATTTGTTGGAATTGCGTGGGCAGTAGAGGTAAAATCTTCTTTTTGTGGCAATATATTGTGTAGGAATAGTACATTTTTTTAAAAGATTTATCTGAGAAACCATTTGTAGGTTATATAACCAAACTTGAATGTTTTTGGCTCATGTAGTCAATTGTGAATCTGACAAATCCAGTACGTCATTCTTGCTTCTTGTTTTCAAAATTATCCGCAAAGTAAGCCTGTTAATCCCTCCAACTTTCAAAGTTCATGACCTGTTTCGCTAACACAGATCCTCTGTCTTACATGTCAAGTCGGCTGTAAGACAGGTACATAACAGCAGTGTTGTTTCTTAGAAAGCAGAGCCACGGGAGACGTGAGGCGATCGAGCAGGTTGAGCAGGACTCTGCAGGCATATTCAGAATCAGTTCTGTCCCTTTAAAGGCTTCAGAAGTTTTAAAGATAATTAACATTCGCTAATAATGATCAAGGCTGATATCTATTGAAAGATTTATATCATGAAATTGGAAAAATAAACTTCATATATCATCTTTTTATCCCAGTTTTCCTTTTTACTCAAATGATCTGTCCTTTAACAAAAGAAGGTCCGTTATCAAAATGAGACAAAAGTGTCTATTTTATGCTAATTTGCTCAACCTTTTGGCTTGCACATTGCTCTTTGTGATGCTAAAGTGGGGTATGCATGTCCAGAGCTCATGTTTAAAAGGAGAGATCATCATTATCTTCATGCAGAAGTTTTTCTCTTCTGATGCAAATGCAACACAATCCGACTTTGCAAGCTGATGCAGCAAATGTAAATGTGTAATAATGCTGTAATTAATTATTTAAAGTAATTTATATAGTATGGCAAGCATGAGTTGTTGGGCGTAGCACAAATTTGCTTCTTCGCTGTCAACTGAGAAGTGCAACCTTTCTTTCTTTCTTTTCTAAGCAACGTTTTTCTTAACCTGTGAAATGTCAGCGGATGCCAACAGTGCTGGACAGACTGAGGGGAAATGTGCCTATATCCTCCATAGTGACTCATCACCTGATGCTCCTGTATATGCAGTTCCCTCCTGGTGCTCACATCAGTCTCACCTCATAACTTTCCCTGCTCTTCAGTATTCAAATAAGGAAATAAAAAAAGTTAAAATGAAACAAGAGCACAAAATGTTTGTTGGATCTGAATGTAAATCCAGATTTTTACGTGTCTCATCACCTCCCCAAAGGTTTGAGAATCTGCGCACTTTATAGTCTAAAAGTGTACCTTCAAAGAAAATAAAATAAGATTCAATGATAAACATGCATGTGTTCCGTTTGGTGCATAAACAACTGTTTAAAAGCAACATATTTAGAAGCATTTCAAGCCAGTCTGACATGTCTGTAACACCTCAGTGATGCTACTTTCACAAACAGCCTCTTGTTTTTGTTCCTTGTTTTGCTTCTAAGAAAAGGATTTTCAGAACGAGTCAACCCGGATGTGCTGAGGAAAGTGCAGTCGATGGTTGACACAATGAACATGTATTGTGACATTTGCCTAATTCTACTACTTACTACTACTACTTACTACTCCTTATGCTGCTGATTCACCATCAACCATCATTTCCACAAACTTTTAAATATGACTAAGGCAATTATACTACAGGGTTAACAATATGTTTTAAATAAAAAGTAAAGAAAACATCCTAAAAGTTTAAGCTTTCTATGTTTACATTGTGTACCTATTATAATTGTGTAGTCTTGGTATTTTGTAGGGTTTGCTGAGTGTTAAAATGTAAACAAACATTTTAGAGATTTAGAAAATATTTATTTTCACAAAAAAGGAGGAAAAAAAATCAGAAAAAAATATCTAATTTTACTTAAGTAAAAATGTGTTCTGCACAAGAAAAACTGCTTCCACGGTGTTAGCAGACAGAATTGGTGGCACAAAGTGTTCCACGTCATTATAAGTACATCAAGAGGGCGGGGGGGTCGGAACCAGTGACACTGCAGGAAGGAGATGCTAGCTAAAGTTCAGAGTTCATTTCTGGTGGTGTTTATCTTTGAACGTGGCTGCGGCTTCATGTCGCTCAGAGAGGGATCATGTAGGTCTCGGCCAGTCTTTGTATTCATGCGTTTCCCTCAGCTTTTGGGCTGTCGGAGCAAACCACGGATCCTGCGGACCAGTGCCTGGATAAACGTGTAGCGGGAACGGACCTGGCTGTATAGGCCCTCCACCTCTAGTAGCCTCCTCTGCAGGGATTCCCCGAATCCTGAAACCATGTCACCTTTCAGCTGTACAAGACAGACAGATCAGGAATAAAGTAGGTGGAGAGATTTTGTGCAGAATTGTGGTAAAAATGGTAAATGGTCTGTATTTATACAGGCTTTTCTGTACCTGGAATGATACCCAAAACGCTTTACATTATAAATCACGTTCACCCATTCACACACACATTCACACATTGATACAGAAACTGCCAGGAGGAGCAATCTGGGGTTCGGCGAGGATCGAACCGGCAACCCTCAGGCTACCGGACGACCACTCTACCCACTGAGAACAAGATGTGCATGCAGCTAACGGCAGTTCACAGCCATTTCTTACCAGGTCTAGGTCTTGCTGGCTGACTCTGGACAGGGTGAGTCCACGAGTCCCACTACCCTGTAATCCTCCAAATGAATCTGAAGAGAATAAACATGTTAGTGATGCTTAGCGAGCTCACGATGTTAGGTCCGTTTTTAATCCTCCGATTAGAATAAGTGAACTGAACCCACTCATTTAATTTTACAAAATACTTTCTTACCATCTGTGAGATGGGATCTGAATAAATTGGCTCCAGGCAACAAGGAGTCCTTTGGGTCAGTGGGTGTACAATGCAACAGGTAGTACTCCAGGTGGCGCCACAACACAAATAAACAGGTCTCAATAACATCTGAGGAAGAGGTGAGTCAAGGAATTTCACTTCACCTGTGATGTGGCCGATCTACCTGACGCTACTGCATCTCTCTGATACACAAAGCAAACAAAGCACAACCATGAACACACAGCAAGGACGAAGATTTTTAACTTCATTGAGCTGAAAAAGTTTCTAATGTTCTGTTAGTTTATTAGCCCAGTGCCTGGAAGGGCCAAAGGATACAGGAGCTCAAGGCCAGGAGTTTGGCTCTGTTGTTGATAAGCTGGACCAGCCGTCTCTTGGCCAGCAAGCTCCTCTGGACCGAAGAGATTTTCTCTACCCCTCCTGGTCCCGACACCAGGCCTTGGCACAACTACACAGAGGAATGATGTGGTTAGAACTAAAGAAAAAATAGTAAGATGCATTTAAAAAAACCATCTTTAGTAAGTTTCATGTATGTATAGATGTAGTAGAGCTGCTGAACACTCACTGGTCAGAATGCAGAGTTGCTACACTAATATTAGGGTATTTTTAAAAGCATGGGTGGAAAAGGGTTTTAATTTGCTTATCAACTCATCATTACCTCTTTGAGCTCCTCTGGAGGCAGCTGGTCGAGGCTCTGCAGCTTGCCCAGGCTTTGTCTGTGACTTTGGTGGAATCGGAAGAAATCTGCTGCACTGTTCTTTAGCAGGTACAGGACCAGACCCAAGCTGGGGATTCGACTGTAGGCCACTGATGGCAGTGTGGAGAGATCTTAGAGGAAAAAGTAGAAATCAATGAAAAAGACACAAGAATACCTAAATATTTTGAATTTCTAAACATGGTTTTAAGCAAACAGAAAAGGGCAAGTACTCTTAAAAAGTAGAAACAAAGACTTGTTCAAGAATTATTATGACCAGTGTCCTGACTCTTGTACTTAAGTTTAGACAGAGCATGACTGACCAGAGCGTCCTCCGTCTCGGCCAGCGGGCTCGCTGCCGGATGGGCTGAAGAGGCAGATGCTGAACTGAGCCTGGGCTGAGCTCTGCAGCAGGAGGGTTTGGCAGTACTCCATGATGTTGGCACACACCTACAGACAAAAGCGCAGGTCAGGATGATGCAAAACAATCAATATTCAGGATTCGAGTACGAAGACTTTTGAGCCATTTTTGTTCTTTTTTTTTTTTTGCAGGATAAAGTTGTTTAAAGAGAGGCCAGGCAGTAAAGCTGGATTTATACTCGCGCAGCGTCTACGTAAGGTTGGTTATGGCATCACCGCTGTATGCTCCACGTAGGTCTGCGGAGGTTCAACACACACCTCTTCCAGACCTGACGTGCACCCTTGCTTTAAGAGTGGTTACGTAGAAGTACTCCCTTGTGATTGGTCGGTTTGTGATTACGTGCTTCCAGATTTCTGGAGCTTCTTTCTGAATTTGTGTGGTTATGTGGAAGAGAAACTTCAACATAACGCCGTAACCGAACGCTCGAGTGCGAGAGCGTGTTTCACCAGCGTCAGCTGCACCGACTCTACTGTTCGCAGACACTGCACGAGTATAAATCCAGCTTAAGAGTACACCTTACATCACATTTAGTACATAATGACAGTCAAACCTGCTGCATGGCTACTTCCATCTCCTCTCGTCGTTCGGCTGAGTCTCCAGGTGCAGAGACCTCGGCCTGCTTTAACAACCTCTCTCGCTCGCTTCCTGCCAGACGGCTCAGCAGGGACAGACACAAACGCTACAAAAATAAACCAATAAAAAAACTTTCAGTGGTGATATCAATGCAGGAGTAATGTTGGATAACATGAAAGATCTTCCAGTAAAAAGAGAGGAAACTATCCAACCTGGAATCTGTTAATGTGACCCTGAAACTCCATAAGAGCAGCACTGTTGATCTCTCCACCCATCTCAAGAACACCTAAGAGACAGAGGAAGATGTAAACACCACTCACTGAGCCACTGGAACATGTATGTGGATAGGCCTGTCACGACAAGCAATAAGTCAATTAATTGCACGGTAAGAAAAGATGGAGCGCCCCCGCCCACCCCCCTCTTTGTTTGGCAGAGCTGCCAACCCGCATTTGATGTGAGACTCGCGCATTTAAGTGGTTTCTCACACTCTCGCGCTAAACATCTGATTCTCATGCAGAAATATGTAAATAAGTTGAATAGAGAAATAATGGCTTTGAGCACTTCCTCATTTATTGTTTTGCTGCTCCCCAGAAGTAGGCAGAACACAAACATGTAGCCTACGATGTCAGTACAAAGCCCCCACTTTCTGGTCTACCGTAATAACCCCTGTAATGTGCAGGCACATTACACAAATAGAGTCAGCCTATATACTACCGTATATGACAAAATACACATCAAGAGAAATGCTAGCAAATCGAGAGGGCTGATGTCCCGGCGTGTGTGGAAAAGGTGCAGCGTGGCGTCGCAGCAGCGTGGCGTCGCAGCAGCGCAGTTCGCTCACTGCACATATATCAGTCTGCCACGCAGCGATGAGGGGAGATATTTCAGCTTTACAAACGATGCGCAGTGTACATTTTATATATATATATATATATATATATATATATATATATATATATATATATATATATATATATATATTTTTAATACAATGATACAAACTGGCAGTTTTGCCATTTTTTCCTGTCTGAGCCTCATGTTTAATATTTTTTTTTATATATTTTTTTAAAAGCAATTTTGTTTACAGAACAAACTTTATTATCCATCATACTTATTGTGTTTGGTTGTGTTTGGTTTTCATTCATTGTTAATGAGACTGAGAGTCCATTTTATTTATTGTTTTTGTTTTATTTAAAATGTCTTCCAGTTCCAGAGTAAAATGTTCTTTACAAATGAAAGTTTATTGATCTTTGAAAGGGTGTACTACTACATTATTATGGCATTGTCATTATATTAGTTGAAAATAGTCTCAAAATGACAACATTTTCGCTTTGCACAATATTATCGTTTATCGCAATAATTTCAGAAAATTTATCGCCCAGCAAATTTTTTTTTATCGTGACAGGCCTATATGTGGAGAAAAGTAAAGGCTGAGCTTGGTGCAACGTATTATCTTTGTACCTGGCAGCGCTGTCTTACTGATGATGCCAGTAAGCAAAGAGAGCTCCTGCAGAGCTCCCATGCTGAGCTCCTGACAGCGCAGCAGGGACTGAATGGTGTCTGCATGGACAATCAGCCACTGGAGAACCTTCGCAGACACAGAGACGGTAGTCACATTCAAATCATATCACGAGGAGCCATTTCATCCAGCAAGAACAAATACAGTGTAAACAAGCGCAAAACAACACTTTTTCTCATGAACATCTAAATATTCTGACTATTTGTGGTTAAAATATAAAAAAGACAGACGTCTTAGAGGAATGTCACCTGTGCTGCCCCCTGTTGGTGATTTATGGAGGTTGATGTCAGTATCACTTGAAGAAGCCTCAAGGTTGGTAAAAGAATTTGCCTGTAGCGATCCAGGGGAGTAGGAATGAAGCCTGATGGGTCCCTCATCACCCTACAGTCCACAGAGAGACATGCACATACATAAGACATACTAGAAATGTAAAAAAAACAAAAAAAACAGAGCTCATGGAACAGACCAAAATCAATTAAATGCACCAAAATACAAGTAAAAGAGGTTATTAGAAAATATGGAACAAGCTGTTCCACAACAAAGATCCACCCACTGTCTCCTATACCTGTGTGAATTGCTGTCAGGTACCATGTCAAACACCTGACACTCGATCAGCTGTGCCACCAGCCCACAGCGTAGCAGCTCTACAGCTCCTTGACCAGTTTTAGCCACACGGGTCAGAAGAGCCTGAGGACGCACACCAGACAGCACCTTTAAAATCCTGTACTCACAAAGACCAACTTCCCTGGTCACTTGGGACTTTTTTAAATAACATGCAAAAATAAAAACTTCATGCTTCCTCACCATCTTGCTCTCATAGATGTAGAGTGGTTTGAGGAGCGGGGGCTGAGGTGTGAGCAAGCTCTGCAGGGCAACATCATCCTGTTTCAGACTCTCCACTAATGAGCGCAGGTAGCCACTGTTGCATACGTACACCAGCCACTGATTCTGACGGTCTATTGACAGGATGCGGTCCAGCACCGCCAGAGCCAGCATCTGGCAGGAAGGAAAGACAGAGCATCAAAAACAGTCCGATAAATAGTAAAAGAACCATAACATTATGTCAGGATTCACACTGAAAGAAATAAAAAAAATTAAAGAAAAAAAAAGATAAAAATATTGGTACAAGATCCACATTTAGATCTTACTCTGCTTATTTCGTGGCCGTCAGAGGCATCCCTACACACAACATCCATGAGCGCCTTGCCATAGCTTTCAATGATGGCGAGGTTCTCTCTCTGCAGTTTGGAGAATCCATCTTCAGGGGCTGTGAGACGCTCCCACATCACTTTTCCTGTTGCAACAGATTCTCTCACATAATCCAACCAGATAAAATTTGTACACTTTTCCTTTATAAGTCAGAAGGACAATTTTCTGATGTTTCTGAGAAAATACCAGCAATCCTCAAGCTGTCAAATAATAACTCCTCACTACAAAGTTATTCTGATAAAGACTAGAATATGAGACGTCTGTGTCTCTTACTGTCTTACCTGTCTGTAGAGTATCTGGTTCTTCAGGTTTCTGGGCAATTTGCAGGTAATACAGCAGAGAGCCATACAGGTGAGCACGCAGACGCTGGTATCCGCCTCCTAAGGGTGTCAAAAACACTTGAAATTTTAAGTCTGGTCAAAGTTTGTCCTGTCAGGTGAGAAATATGGATTTATGAGTCAAATATATTTTAACTCATCACCAACCAGTGCAAAGGATGAAGTCCAGCAGCTTGCGGAGGATCAGGTGAAGGGCTGAGTTGGCAATAGAGGCAAAGCCTGAAGATGCTTCTGATCCCGCCCCCTGCTGCTGCTCAGACAGCACCGATTGGCTGAGGTGGGCAGTCAGAGTGAAGACTGCACCAGCAACTATGGGCATCAACTCTCCTGCTGCATCATCTGACAGAACCTGGACAATGCAAACAGTCACATAAATGACTACACAAAGAAATATTGTATGAATACATTTGGATAGTGTTGTTTTTTTTTTACACTAATTTACATTTTCAAAAATTCCTGAACAACCTTATCATGTAGATCCAGAAGCAGGTCTCTGATGATGAGCTGCCTATCATCAGCAGGTATGAGATCAGCTGGGCAAGCCGTCAGTAGCGTCTCCACCAGGCTCCTCCAGGACTGCAGCGCATGTCGCTTTGCACTCAGGCTCCGTCGGACTCGGTTACGCTCCACCACCTGCTGCAGGATGGAGTTCACCTCCTACAATAATTTACCCAGGAATAAAAATAACATTTAGAAAAACATCACCTGTATCACTAAATGAACTTCCTGTGTTAGTGTCTGGAGTTTAAAACACATTAAAATGTACAAAACAACAGGCACAGTGGTTGTAGTTCACTCACTTCCATTAGGAGGGGCCTCTGTCCAATAGCTGCCATTCCCTGCAGAGCATTCACCTCGGCAACCAGCACGCGATGAAGCAGCTGTGAGGAAAATTTGAACAATTGTAGGAAGAAGTGATCAATCTGGAACACACCAGGTAAAAAAACTCGACATTTTCCACCTGGAAACCCACCTTAACGTTGCACACAGTGTGCCCTTGCTCGTTGACGTGCTCGCAGTTGGAGATCACCTGCTCTATCTGCGTACGCTCAAAGAAATCCAGCTGCAGCAGCTCAGGCATGTCCTGGCTGAAGTCGATGGCGTCAAGCACGCTCAGCAACTTTCTGCGCACTGAAGGTAAGAAAGATAAAGAAATTGGTAAAAACAATAGGCCTATAATGAACGACTGTCTAACAGGCAATCTGTGTCAAATGCTCTCCCCTGATTGTGGCACAAACCTTTAGAGACTGTGTCAAAATGCAGGAAACCACTGACTGATCTGGTCTCTTCTTCCATGCCTGATTCTCCATCAGCTAAAAGGAAAAATATTATTATATTTTGCAGTTGTAATAACTCATCTTAAGGTTTTGGCACATTTTAAGGTCTTAAATATCCTTTAAGTGTCTGTTAAGCGTGGCATCCAAACGCCAAACAACATCCCACCTGCATGCTGTGCATGTGGCTGGTCATCCAGCAGGAGGCTGACAAGACGCTGTGTATGTGAACGCTGGCGGTTTAATGAAGTCACTCTCAACTCGATTGCAGCAGTTTTCATGAGCCAAGACATCTGAGAGAGGGCAGCAATCTGGTCACCTGAGGAGATCATAAAGGAAAGTTAATTACAGGAAAATGCAACCTCTCTTTCTGTTTTTGCTGCCATCTTTGGGATTGCGCTCACCCGGTAGGATGAAGGGTAAGTGCTGCAAATGAGAGAACAGGAAGTCCTGGCTGGTTCTCAAATAGCGCATGGTGGGTCCAGATGTGTCCGGGCAGGCACACAGCTGGTAAATCACCTGAGAAGAAGAAAAAGTGCCAGATATACAAGAAGAATTTAGACACGCCACACGTTCAACTATTAACATTATAATCCTGCCAGTCGAAAACATGCTACTGTGTCATCTCTCAATGTGCCCACTTCCAGGTCAAAGCATCTCATTTTGTTAGTACCTGGTAGCAGAGCTCAGCCAGGTGAGGGGCCTGCTGTGTGAGTACAGGCCCTGATCTCCTCTCAGTTCCTCTCTGCAGCAGACTTAGGATGGCATGCAGGCAGCTACGTGGACATCCCAACACACCTGTAAAAAAAAAAGAGACATAGCTGTATTTAAGACACGACTTTGAGATGATCTAACCATTAAAAATCAGCATGTAAACTTTAACTGCTAACCTGGGTCCTGGAGGTTAGTGGAGGACACAGGCTTCTTAACTTCATAGCCCAAAAGATAAAGAGCTAAATTGGGAGTCTTCAGCTCCAAGGAGGTGATGAGAAGGTTCAAGATGTGGATCTGGGTTTCATGGCGGATTTGCGACACTTTCTTTTGTGGATCCAGTTCTGCAGTTTGTTTATCAGTGAAGGAGTGAGTTTGAGCATCAACGTTAAGAAAGACAAGTTCATATTCCACAGCATCAAAATGTCAGAGTTTAAAGGAAGGCGTGACGGCTTAAGATGCTAAAACAAACAGACAAGGAACGAGTGTCTCACCATCTCCTGTTTCTGGTCCCTCTTCTGCTTCTTCATTATCCAGACACTCCACAAAACCCGCCATAAGCTTGTCACTCACAGCCTGAAGAACAGAGACATAAATGGATTCATGCTTCAAACACAAGACACATTTCACAAATAGATAAGTCTAAGGAAAAAAAACTAAAGTAGTGTAGTGTTAGAAATACTTTAAACTGGTTTGACTTGTACACACCTGGTCATGTGTAAAATCTCCCACCAGCCTTATCTGAATGTTGGGGTAGTTAGCAATGCGACGCAAAATCTTGGCACTTTGGAAAGCAGCTTCTGGGTTTGAGCTGCTGTGGTAAAGATACCTGCCAGACACAAATCGGGTCCATCACTCAGATACATCAAATGAAACCAAGTTTTTTCTTTTGTCCTTGCTTGAAATTACAACTCGAAGAGAAGTCCTACATTTTCAACAAATCCAGCTCAGTACAACCGGGACCATGACTTATGGGGATTCTCATACCTGGCAATGTTGACAATGTGATCAGCTCTTCGGGTTTGTGGGCTGACCCCCTGGAGAAGCTGCTCCAGAGGAGACACCAGCAGGGAGGCCTGGCTCTCCCTGAGGAGGTCCATGAACACCACTTCCTTCTGCAGAGCCAGGTCCAGAAGGCACAGGCAGTGCAACACTGCTGACTCTAAATGCTTCTTGCCTGTTAAGAGACCAGTGAGGGACCGTGTTGTTAGAACAACTGTACACACAATCCATCTCTATAACCCTGGCAGCAGCAGCATATCTTCTCTTACCAGGGAAGGGTGCATAAGTATCCAGCTGGCGCACACCCTCCTCCAGCAGGCTGAGGCAGAGTGCCAGCATGGGCGAGTCATTCAGCATGTGGAACATGATGCTGTGGCCGGGGGGCTTGTAGGCCAGGACCTGCTCACCCTGCAGCTCCACCGTCTCCTGGATGAAGTCGGATGGCTGGGGTTCATAGTCCCGCAGCAGCTTGTGGAACACCTCCAGGGCAGAGTCAGCTACCTCCCACTGAGAGATGGCAAATAAATGTAAAAGAAAATTAACAGATGCGTTATTAAAAGTCAAAATCTACTTAAGCTACATGCCAACACCTTGACACGAGAAGAGAAATTCACCTTTTCAGCTGGACGACGGTATGCTCTAGTGGGGAAAGGGAGGAAAACACAGTTGCGCAAGAAGTCCAGGTAGGGCTGAAAGCCGGGCACACGAAGCCCAGCCCCCAAATTAACAGGCAGGCTGCTCTCAACCAAAGTGCTGATCAGATGGCAGAAGCCTCGCGTCAGTGGGTACTCCTCACAGCTTGACTCAATCTCATTCAGCTCAACCTGAGAGCCAAAACAGCATTTAATTAATTATCTAACGGGCATAAAAGATACTGAAGTCAGTTTCTACACTTTTTTTCACATGAAGAAAGAGAAACAGATTAAAAAAACAGGAATAATCTGTCACGTAGTTCAGTAGTGATGCATCAAAAGCAACGGAACAGGTCAAAGAGCTAAACCAAACCACTGTGAGGAATCCTGTTCTTTCAGGAGAAAGACTCACTTCAATTCCTGCTGCTTGCCTCTGTCCTGGAGCTCGAACTGTCTGAAGGATCTGTGACACAAGAGAACAAGATAAAAAGCTCTGCGCTTCAAAAATCAAAACATTTCAAGTAGTTTAGATTTTTTTTTTAAGTGATAGTTTCAAAGTCACTCAGAAAGACTCGGAAAGATGACATGGTTCAACCTCATAAAACAAAACTAGGGCTTTCAAATGATTAGATTTTTAATCAGATTAATCACAGCTTTAAAAATAATTAATCATGGTTAATCACAGCTTTAAAATTAATCACAAATTTAAAATCATTTCCAAATAATTAATCACCATTCACGACTCTGCCTGAAATCTGCCCGTTTTTACTGCATCGTATCACCAGAAAGAGCCGATGCTACAAATATTTACTGTTAACTGACCTTCTCCTGGGTAAACGTCAGATGTCCAAGGGTCAGTAAATGCAGCATGTAATGTACTTCTATATGTTGTTCTACATCATCTCTACCGTGTTCTAGATCATAATTCAGAATTCATATATCATCATCTCACCAACCGTCTCCATGGTGATAATTTCTGTCCTAAAACTAGCAGATGTGACGACTGAAGTTAAACAGCCGACACTGATGAAGAAACTGATGATCTGGATAAAAACAGCTTTTTCCTTTTACCATTGAAGTATGAGTGTTTGTGCAGCAGAGATAAAAGTCCTACAGCAGCATCACCCAAAGTAAACACCTGCTGGTAAAATACATCATTGGCTGCTTGTTTTACAAGTTTTTCTTCCCTTTTTACACATTTTTCCTGGTCAGTGCTCCTGCCTGGCCCCCCGTCAGAACTTTTCTAGACCAGGCCCTGCATAGTATAAACCCTGTCTACCACCAACCAGCTACTGTGTTAGAGAAGGTCCTGCCAACAACACTTTGGGGTAAATATGTGTGAAACTGCTAGTTTACTTCTTCTCAGCTGAACCATAAACAAACGCAATGACAGAGAAAAGCCGATCAGCTGATCACCGACAGCCGTCGCTGCACAGAGACGACCAGAGTTCCTCTAGAGCAGGGGTGCCCAAGTCCGGTCCTCGAGATCTACCATCCTGCAACTTTTAGATGCAACCCTTCTCCAGCACACCTGAGTCAAATGACTGGCTCGTTACCAGGCCTCTGCAGAGCTGGATGCTATGCAGATGACATCTGATTTAGGCGTGTTGGAGAAGGGTTGCATGTAAAAGTTGCAGGATGGTAGATCTCGAGGACCGGACTTGGGCACCCCTGCTCTAGAGCAAACATGTTGGTGCAAAACACAGCTGGACTGTTGCATGTTTAAAAAATAATGCTGGAAAAGTGCAGGTGTGGAACCATCTCACTGGGAAAAGAGTGTGTGTTAAAACACCCCCATTCTCCACGGAGGCGACGCCCATGTGCTGCTCCATTAATGTTGTTTATTCTCAAGTCCATCCACAGAACCGTCCAGCTGATCTTCTCCATCGTGCTTCTCCACGTCCCGCCGTCATAACAGAGAAATGATGGATGTATGGCGCTTGTCATGCCGCACATACATAAATTAAATAACGCCGTTAACACGTTATTTTTGACAGCCCTACCTTTACTGGTTTATGTAAAGCACTTTGAATTGTCTTGTACATGAAATGTACAAATAAACTGCCTTGCCTAATAAATCCTAGTACTGACTTTAAGGCAACAGTCATTTATTTCTTATGCTTGATGTCTAACTACTAGATTTCATTTCCACTCTTCATCTGCAAGCATTTCATACAGTATATCAAATAAACTTTGTCACTAAGTTCAATTAATTAAAAGGGCACAGCTCTATAAAAGCATTGGCTGAAATAGTTTAGTTCTACCTGCGTGTACTCCAGCGACTGCCAGAGCGAAGCAGCAATCTCTGGACTCTTCCCAAAAGCTGCCAGGCAATGCAGGAGCTCAGCCTTCAGGATGGGTGGAATGCTGCACTGCAACAGCCCCAACATCACCACAACTGGGGTCCACTGAGGATGCTCACACAAGGCAAGTCGAGCATTTTCACTCTGAAGGGAAATAAAATAATAACCCTGACTTATTTTAGCTTTACTTTGTATTGTTATAAACCACAACTAAAACAAGAACATTAGCAACAGTGGTCACCATCCTTGCAGCGAGTTCACCGTACCCATGTAATGATGGTGGTGAGTAACTGCAAAAACGAGGTTAGCCCATCCAGCTCTCTTTGGGTGATGCCCCTGTGTGGAGGGTGACGGTATTGCGCTGCGTCGGGATTTGGAAGGTCTCGTCGCAGATTCTCGTGGTATAGCATGAGGGAGTGGAAGAAATGTTCCCAAGACACCGGACTGCCTGACACTCCCTGGATGTTGTCACCTGCACACGTGTACAAGAAGCTAGCTGTCATTCATTTACATGTTTTTAGCCACAAGATGACCTACATTTTGATTTCCACTTAACTTCTTTCACATCACCAATAAAATCAAGTCCAAGAAAGTTGTTGAAATCTGCCTTTTGGATCCCCATATTCCAAAATTTTTTACTTTGCCTAAAGAGCAAACTTAGGACTACATGTTAAAGACTTCCCTCAATCTAAAAGAAATATTATTCACTATAAGAAAATCTTTTTCTGAAATGTTTCATTTTAGAGTAACATTGATCTTACTGTGTGTAGCTCCATTTGTTTTAAGCAGGCTGAAGCAGTAGTGAGCACACTGTGGACCATTGGCGAGGCCTTTTAGCATGCGGAGATAAGGAATGTAGAGAGTGGAGGGCAGGAGGTCTCCCATCTGACGAACAAACTTTGACAAAACCACCTGCATCAAAGAACCAGAAGAGAAAACTATAAAGAACAAAGATGCAAAAGGAGTAAACTATTCCTAATTAAGGTCAAAGAAATGAAACTATTTGGCTGAAACTTGACTCCAGAAAACAGGACACTTACCTGTTTATGAGGAGGCCTCTGCAGGGCCATTCCCAGGTAAGATCCTTGCAATGAGGTGTGTTGGAGAGACTCAGTGGGACACCAGAACTCCAGACCCAGCTCTAACCCAAATGGATCCTTACTGTAAAACTCCCCAATCTAAAACACAAAGCAGACGCATAACAGCGTTAAACTCAGTGAGAAGCCTCAACAGCACCTTTTCTCTTCCTACGTTTGCTTAACGCTGAGAACTGGAATGTTTTTTCTCCTGCAATCTCCTTCTTTTGGACAAATATAAGAGTATTAGTGCTAGTATTTAGAGCTTTTAAGTGTGATTGTAGCTGATGTGTACATGCACATTAAAGAGACTGACTAGCATCATGAGATGATCCAAGTCCTTCCTCAGAGATGACGGAAGCTCACTGTCCATCTGTAGAGACATATGCACCAGACGAGCATCCTCATCAGCACGGTTACGCAGCTGCTTCACCTGCAGAAAAACATAATTTTGGCACACTGAATCTGCATAAGTTAACACCACTATATTCAGATGTGTCAGCTGTTACTAATTAATTAAAAATACAACCAATAGTTTTGCTAACCTTCATTGGCATGAGCGCCAGGAAGTCTGTGATCATCGAATGGACGCGGCGGATGTAAAACTCTTCCTGGACAAAACTCTCACATCCCAACATTCCCTCTTTCATGAACAAGAAGACATCTCCCAGTATGGCTTGGTCAGCCAGGGCCTCGTCTGCTTCAGTGAACTCAACAAGGGCTGCATAATACACACAGAGAATTATATGTAAATGGGTACAATCTTTGAGGACTGCTACTCCATCAAACTACAAGAATTCATTTTTAAAATGAGTTCATGAACACACAAGTCACCTGAGCCCTGTGGCAGCTGGGAAAGGACTCTCAGAGACAGAGTCCATGCCAGCCGACAAACAGCCTGCAGCCCTGGAAGCTTCCACGGCTGGCTGTCCATCAGACGGCTGTGCACTGCAGACACATACTGCCTCTCTGTCAGCAATGGAAGTGCCTGGAGAAGATCTGTATACAACACAAAGATAATCACTAAATACATGAAAAAAACCTGTTTTCAGAACAAAGAACAGCAACTGTAACAGAAGTTAAACTATCTAACATTCTCTCACCCTCTCTGTCTTCAGTTCCCTGCTCTATGAAGCTGACGTCCAAGCAGTAAAGCAACGCCATCACCAGAGCAAGGTTTACACTATCCAGGGAGCCATCAGCTTGAGCTGTCACTGTCTCTAGATGGCAAATGAGAGCCAGGGTGTCATCTTTGGTCAAGGGTGATTGGCAGGTCCATGAAAACAGGCTGTCTGCCAGTGCCTGTCGGCATTCTTTGATAAGGTCAGAAACCTGGCGACAGAAATGGGAAGCAAACATTTACACTGCTGTCTCCATTCTTTAAATAAAAACTTTTATGTCAGCCACAATCATGTTAGTGGAGTTGTAAAAAGAAATGTATGTCGAGGATAATATTTATGTTTCTGAGATTCACTCCAACCTCTTTCCTGTGCTTTTCATTGCCCAGACCTCGTTCTTTCTGCAGTCGTTCAAACTCGCGCGTTACACTTATATCTGACACCAAGGTTAGGATGCGCTTGGTCAGTCCCTGGCTCATTAACTCGTCTGTAAAACGTGTTGTCAGAGCCACCAGCTCTCCACTGAATCAGGAAACAAAAGACACAGAATTTCTTCAGAAATTTTAAACAAGAATGAAAAGACTTTTACCCACTATACAAGTTCATCACGGACCAGTTCCCAGGATGAGCTTAAAAACACCTTTTGGTGTCTCAGCGTACTACCACTATTTAAAATCCGTACCTTAGATCCAGGGTGAAGGTCTTGCCATGGCGTGACTGGATGAGTGTGCGCAGAGAGTTGGCCACACAAAGCTTTCCATCCCAGTAGAGTAAGACAGCCACTAGGCCTCGTGTCAGGCCTGGAAAATGGGGCTGCTGCTGTTCCCCTGGAGAAAAACATTTGCCTTCAGTGTTTCTCAGTTACCGTTTTAAGTGTAAATGTCTTTGCTACTGGAAGTCAAACAAGGCCGTTCTTCCAAACTATGAATGTGATCGGGGAAAAAAAAAGTAATGTAAAAATGAAGACTACTGCATATCTGACACAAATAAAACATAATGCACAGTCACAAAACTTCATCAAAACTTTATGAATTTGCTTTCTGTTACTAATCTCTAGGGATGGGTCTTTTACGTGACTTTTGAAGTCGATTAATCAGGTCTTTCAAAATTCATTAGTTAGTTGGTTGTGACGTCCACGTAACGCCATCAGTAATGAAATGAAAAAACACTATTTCCAAAAGGAAATGTCTGAGATGTTGTTTTTGTAATGTGTGTTCCATGCACAAGTGTTCTTTACTTTGTTATATTATACCGTTCTGTGGGCTCCAGTGTCCTTCATTGTCCAGCAGATAGATGAGAGAGCGAGTCAGGGAGACATCAGGATTGAACATGGCCTGGCAGCATTTATGGGGCAGCTGCTATACCAGATGAACTAAACACTGGAGCGTTCAGCTACAACAAAACTAGTTACTTTCCTCGTCTTTCCATCTGCTCTTTTTGCTCCTAAAGCAACATTTATGTGAGGGTTTAGTAACTGTGCTGGTCCGGTCGGCTGCCTCCACCATCTGTGAAAACTCTGACAAAAACAGCTGCTAAACTTTCCTGCTTCCACCTCCAAACTGAGCTTGGGAGGTGGAGGAGAGGAGATGAAGCTCCTGGGTGAAGCTGCAACTAGCTTCGGGGTAACTCCCTTCACTTTACAGCAGCGAAGACTCTTTACAGCAGCAACAGGACTCTGCTGGAACTAGAAGAGCTCTGTGGGGTTAATTGCTGAAGCTTGTAGCTACAACATTCACTGCTGAACAAACAGTTTCTTACAGCTAACATTTTCTGCTGCAACATCCCCCCGCTCTGCCTCATACCTGCACTGTGCATCAAACCAGCTGACATGCTGTACATCTCTTACTCTCCTCCACTCTAACTCAACCAAACAAAAACATTAAAAAAATTTTTTCCTAAAAAAGCTGCTGACTTTGTGTGCCGTTTCAACTAATTGGTTAATCAATTAGTTCCCTACTAATCTCCACTTTACCTGCCAAGAGAAGTTCCAAAGCTGCCAGCTCCCCAATGTCAAACAGATCGCTGAGGATGAAGGCCTCGGTCAGAAGCTGTTCTGGAAGGAGCCTTGAACCCTGCTGACCTTGGATCGCGATGCCCTCTGTGCTGGCTTTGCGCACCTTCTCTCTCTGCTCTGCACTCTTTGGCTAAAAGTAATGAAAGGAAACATGTTTTGATATTTGAATCTTAGACAACATTCTATATATTAACGTATTATCCAACACCTGGGAATGTAGAGAACGCATATTTGACATTAATGTTTATGAAGGCTGTTTTGTCTGCTTATTAGCTCACCGGGTTTTTAAAGAGTGACAGAAACTGCGGTTTGTATTTCTTCAGTTGTAGGTCCAAGAGGTGGACACTCTCCGGCTGCCTCTTCAATACAGCGCCATCTACTGTCTCCCACAGCTCCTTCAGAGGCCCCCACAGACTGGCTCCTGCATAAGTAAAATGGGCTTTCAAAAGTCTTATTTCATCAAAAAGGCATGCACACAACATATTTCTGAAATCCCTCCTAAGCCATGTGTACCTCTTTTAGATCAAACAAAATGTTTCTTAAGACAACAAAAATAGTTATAAGTATGGCTACTGTGCTAATGACAAATCTAACAAAGTGACAATGGTGATGAAGTGGCTTTCCAGTGTCGCCCATTACATGGACTGCTGCTCCTCCAAAGCATTATTACCACATGTAGTATTTGTATTATCAGCACTTCAGCTTTGCTGGATTTATCTAAGGACGTTGTGTGTTGCACTGTAAGTGACACAAAAGACACCTTGAAATCTAAGCTGAGCCACCAGCATCCAGACGAAGATGCATCTGCAGAAATCTGATTGGAATCAAATTTCATATCAGCTCTAACTTGTACTAAATGGATTAAATTTGTACAAATCACACATCAAATTCTTTAGTCACAACCTAGTTTTTCTAAAGTCGTATCTAGGTATAATACACACTAAGAGCCAATCACAACAAGGCCTAAAAGTCTGATTGTAGAATCCTACATACTTGCTTGTTTGCTTTTTTGTATTAATTTGTAGCAGAAATCAATGCAGTTTTGGCAATAGAATAGAATAGAATATATATTTTTTTTCAGACATAGACATCATACTTATATCTGCAAATAACTAGAGCGTGCACATCTGTTTTATTTCTGTAAATATTTTATACCTTAGATCTTTTATTTATTATTTATTTCTATACTGCTCTCTCTGCACTGACACTGGGGATGGCTTAATCTCGTTGTACATGTGTATAATGACAATAAAAGGCATTCTATTCTATTCATTCTAATTTGTAGCAGAAATCAATGCAGTTTTGGCAATATATTAACATAATCAATATTCATGTGCAAATTTCCCAATCCTGCGCAACTGTCTTGGATATATTAAAACATTACATATAAACATGTGATTACACACTTCGCAGCAGAGTAGTTAATAAAGTTTCAAAGTGCCTACATAACCGCCTTTCAGTGTATTTATTGGTTACTGTATTAGTGCCTCTTGGTAAATGCAGTGAGGAGATTAATGACTAGATGTGTCTAAACTTTCTCCAGTTAAACAAAAACTAAACTGAGGTGATGGTTTTTGGAGCAGAAGAGAAACAATTAAAGGTCACCAAAGAGCTTCAGTCTATACACCTAAAAACCACCAACCAGGCCAGAAATCTGGGTGTATTGATGGACTCAGACCTAAACTCTGAAAAACACATCAAGGGAATCACAACGTCAGCCTACTATCAGCTTAAGAACATATCAAGGGTAAAAGATCTGATGTGTCAGCAGAACCTGGAAAAACTAGTCCAGCTTCCATCTTTAGTCGGCTTGATTATTGTAACCGTGTTTTTACAGGTTCTACCTAAAACATCAGTCAGACACCTGCAGCTGATCCAGAACTCTGCTGCTCCAGTCCTCACTAAGACCAAGAAAGTGGACCACATCAGTCCAGCTCTGAGGTCTTTACACTGGCTGCCGGTCCGTCGGAGGATAGACTGATAGCTAGTTTCATTATTACTGCCACTGCACTTTATCTGCCAATCCACTCTGTATTCATATTTTATTTATTTCTAATTTTATTCCACTCTGGATTTCTATCTTTATTTTATTTCTACTTCTATTCCACTTTACTTATATTGTATATTTTACTTCTATTTTTTATTCATAGTTTATGCCACGTATGACACTGGACTACTGTAACAACGCAATTTCCCTTCGGGGATAAATAAAGTTGTCTGTCTGTCTGTCTGTCTGTCTGTCTGTCTTAAAGTTCTGCTGCTGGTCTAGAAAGCTCTGAATGGTTTAGGACCAACATACATCAGAGACCTCTTGACCCAGTATGAACCTACCAGAACCCTCAGGTCATCTGGATCCAGTTTCTTATCAGTTCCAGAGTCAGAACCAGACATGGAGAAGCTGCATTCAGCTTCTATGCTCCACATGTCTGGAACAAACTCCCAGAAAGC
Source organism: Melanotaenia boesemani (assembly GCF_017639745.1). Taxonomy (NCBI): domain Eukaryota; kingdom Metazoa; phylum Chordata; class Actinopteri; order Atheriniformes; family Melanotaeniidae; genus Melanotaenia; species Melanotaenia boesemani. Next base: position 35,380,624 of record NC_055691.1, read on the forward strand.
CTCAGATCAGCTGAAACACTCAGTTTATTTAGATCCAGGTTAAAGACCCACCTGTTCTCTGCTGCATTTCACTAGTTTTTATTTAGAAATCAAAATGTACATCTGGTTCTTTTAAGCTGGAATCGTGTTTTAATATTGTCTTTATTTCTTGCATTTTATCTATTTTATTTAGCATCTTCCTTCTGCTTTTATTTAATTAACTGAATTTATTTTAATCTTTTTTTTCTTTTATGCACTTGTATTGCTTTCTGCACCCTGCTGTGGTGTTTTATGTAAAGCACTTTGAATGGTCTTGTACATGAAATGTGCTATACAAATAAATTTCCCTTGCCTACACTACAAAGTGCCAAGGAGCGAAGCTGACCGGTGAACAACTGCACCCATATTTTACTCACAAATATGGGCGTGATAAGTTTGAAACTAAGTTTAGAAAATATATTCAACATTATGCGAATTTTTAAGTAAAGAATCCAGACCTACTCTAGATCTAAGTTTCAGTTTTATTTCCCAATAAGCGAATGCGTCAAGTATCCTATCTAACAGGTTGGTAAAAAATAAAAGAAAAACCACAAAACTGTCGCCCAGTGGTTTAAGTTTCACTTTAGATATAAGATGGAGTGGAGAATAAGTCTGTCAACAACACATGCTAAACCAGCGTTTATTTGCCGTGGGAAAGGCTAGGCTAAAGTAGCCTAACACCCCGTGCCCGAATTTGAGTAAGTGAAACCCACGCAGTTAAAACATGGAACATCAGACAAGCTACTGTTAAATATCTGACATGTTCGTGTTTGAACACGTACTAATAGTTGGCATATACTGATGAAAACAGACGCAGTTATATAATTAAACTGAATAATTGTCGTTACCTGAATTTACCGCCATCTGCGCCGCCATGATACACTCAGGACATTTGGACAGCGGCTTCTGGCTCTGTGCCGGTTTGAAATTTAAATTGATAGATTATTTGGAACTTTTAAAATATTTGCTTAGCAATAAAATTAACTAATAATATAAAGCATAAATTCAATTAATACTTCAGGTTGGTAACTTTAAAATTTCTGTATTTCTAAACAAATGTTTTCAGGCAAGGTCTTCGGACCATTAGAGACATCCGGGGGCCTTGCGGCTACTACTGATGGGAATTGTAGTTTACCAACCTAATCTATGAGATTAACGCGATATGATTTATGTTCAAATAAACTTGAATTGAATTTTCGAACATTTTAATAATGACTACTCCGTTGTCTCAATTTTAAGTGATCATTGTGCAGCACTGGAATGTGTTAATCCATTACATGCGTGCCGTGTAACATCGGTTCCGCCTTGTTTTGGTCCGTACCATTTTAACGTTACACCACAATGTCCATGCAGTAGACATCTGTGACCGCTGTGATAAAACTGATATTTTCGACTATAAATTGACGACATTGCTGTAAATGTAGCACAACAATAAGACCGTGGGTGGTGAGTGTGGTAACCATGGCTCGGGTTGTCAAAGTGTTTCGGACTCTGCGGAATCACTGGAAGAAATCCACATTTGCTGTGTGCGTCCTCTCATATGGAGGTTACTGGCTGTATGGTAAACATTGGTGGGTTTCTCAGTTGCTGGAGATGCCATTAGACAGATTGCAGATATTTTCGTGTGTCTTAAACTTTGTTTCTTTTGTCCTATTAGTGACAGTGTTCTGCGCAGAGAAGCTTGCCTATTGGCCAGGGTAAGGCATCCCTTTATTTGCTAAGAAATTCTTAACCAAAGAGAACACATTTATGGCTTTTTTCTTCTAGTAAAGGATTCCTAACTGTGTTTACTCTATTAGGAATTTGGACGTCAGCAGATAGCACCAGGGGACAGACTGAAGAAGGCAACTGTGATTTTGAACCCTGCAGCCTGCAATGGGTAAGATGACACAAAGTTTTACTGAAACATATCTGGACTCTTGCTTCTCAAAAAACATTCTTTCATTTCGCATTCCTCCAGGAAAGCCAACAACTTATTTGATAAGAATGCTGCTCCGATTTTACACCTAGCTGGTGTAGAGGTTACAATAGTTAAGGTATTATCAACTATTTTATTTATATAAAATTAAAATTTTAGTTGTTCTGAGAGGACAGTCAGAGATTACATCATATTTATATGTTCCTCAACAGACAGACTATGAAGGTCAGGCAAAAAAACTGATGGAGTTTATGGAGCAGACAGACATGTTGATCGTAGCAGGAGGGGATGGCACATTGCAGGAGGTCATTACGGGTTTACTGAGAAGGCCAGATCAAGTAGGTGTAATGCTGTAGTTTTCTTGTCATTTACTCATTAAAAATTCTTGCAATTTCTTTTTATCGATAAACTCAAAGAGTAAGAGTATGTTTCCTGACAACAGGACAGCTTCAGTCACACACCTATTGGGTTCATTCCACTGGGTTCCCATAATTCCCTGAGTCCAAGTCTTCATCTCCTCAGTGACAACAAGGTCAAGTAAGTAATTTAATATATTTAGTGAACCAAGATATGAAAGACAGTCCCTTGATAAGTTGTTCTGGATATGTGTTTGATGTGATGGGTATGTTTTTAGGGACATTACCTCAGCCACATTGTCCATTCTGCGAGGAGAGACTGTACCTCTGGATGTGCTGCAAATCAAAGTGAGGTTTGCTCCAAGTGCCTGCTTCCGGTGCAGTTACTTGTCTTTCATACTTAAAGTAAACTTCCTCTGTTGCCATGTGTTTGTTTTAAGTAATTTAATCATTTCTTCTTCAATAAGAACAATAGTTAAACGTTTTCATTGAAGATTACGTTTTGTTTTTCTGTTGCATTGACAGAGTTTAGTTTAGTTTGCACTGCATCATGTGTTTGTCTTTGCAGGGAGAAAAGGAGCACCCGGTCTTTGCTCTGATGGGGCTGCGTTGGGGTGCTTTTAGAGACGTTGCTGCAACGATTAGCAAGTAAGATTACTTAGAATGTAACAATGATTGTATGGTTAATAGTAAACTGCAGTAAATAACAGAAATATTTCCACCCAGATATTGGTACCTTGGACCTCTGAAGACAAATGCAGCACATTGGTTTAGCACCCTGAGGGTATGTTTTTTCTTTCATTCTTTTATAAAATAAAAAATATAATGGTCTTATTATATTTCATATTATTATAAAATGAAGGTTTCCTGCTCTTCACTGAAATATCATTAACATGTTATATATACTGTAATTCAATTTGATTCAGTTCAAGCACTTTATTTGTCCTGAAGGGACAATTAAAAGGTACAGAAGGCACCTCACAGGACACAGAACATGAAACATTAAAAACAAGCATGAGCATAAAACATCAATATAAATAGTCCGGGTAAAGCAAAATCAATAACTCAAGGTGCTGTGCAGGTCAGTCATGGGGAGACTGTCTACGGAGGAAGGGGGCAAGTAGAGGTTGTGATGTTGGGGTAGGGAGGGGTCAGAGTTCAGATGCTGGACTGCTATGGGGATGAAAAAGGCTCTCCTCCTCCTGCATGCAGCGCAGTCTGTGTCCTAATGGAAAGACGTCTGATGGCTCTCAGAGGATTCGGTGGGCAGTTTTTAATTGTCTGTTGTTCACAGAGGGCAGGCGGAGCTCTGAGCAGGATGCCCAATCATGTTAGAGCAGGTCTAAATAATGGAGTTTAAAGATGTCTGAGTTAAACCAGCAGATAAATGAAAAGGTGCTTGATGATGGCGTGGTAGAAAGTGTGAGATAGTCTTTATATCCAAATAAACTCAGCTTCCTGAGTAGGTTCGATGCTGATGACGTTTCCTACGGATTTCCTCAGTATTTGAGGAAAACCTCAGAAAACTCTCAAAGATTGCTTCCAAGTACCTCTTCCACTCTTCCACCTCCTCGTATTGTACAACAAATCATCATTGATTGTTTCTATGTTCAACTATAACAAAAATCTTAATACTGAAGCTAATTTATCTTAATTTTTCGCTATTATGAACATTTTCAGGAGTGGCCTTTGGTTCGGGACGTCTCAGTGTCCTATTTAGCTCCCAGCCTTCGGCCTCCAGACCTGGCCCCTCAGAAACCCCCCAGACCCAACCTTCTCCACCGCATCATCCGCAGACTGAAGAACTACTGGAACCCACCTGTTGAAGGTGAGTTTTTATTGCAGGAATACTTATAGCATTGCTACAGAGATGTTTCAAATCGTGTGTATTGGTGTGTGTTTGCTCAGAGCCTCCGAAAGTGGAGGAGCCAGAGAAGTGGGAAGAGCAGCAGCTGTCAACGTTAGAGCTCTACATTCAAACTCACAACAAAAACCCAGTGCAAAAGGTCAGTGCTTAAGCTACTGTACTGTCAGCTGCACCTGCCTTCTTTCCTCTCATTTTTGTCCTCTTTATTTGCAGCGCGTGAACGACTCTTTAGTGATTTGTGCAGAACCTGACGACTTCACTGTTGGCGAGTTCATCGCCGTCGGGTTCGTAATGCAGTTTTTAATCAGTCCTCTGCACCCTTTCAGAGCATTTTATTAACTTGAGTAATTATTTTAAATGCTAATTTTAGGACTAAAAAAGAGGAGGACCCAATGATCTTCACTAAAAATGCCACAAAACTGGAAGCTGGTGCTTGTCGACTAAATCTGCCAGAAGTGAGGAAAGATTTCTTTTGTGTCAAATCAGATCACATCTTTTTTTCTTTTTTATTTTTCAAGTATTAATAAATTTCTAAAACCTTCCCTGCAGGGCGGCTCTGGCTTCTACAATATAGACAATGAGGAGTACGAGGCCATGCCTGTAGAGGTCAGGCTGCTGCCCAGAAAACTGCGCTTCTTCATCAGTGCGGAGCGCAGAGAGCAGCTCCTCGTGCAGCCGCAGTGATGAGAAGACTCCCAGCTTTAAAGAAGACGACAGCGGAAGACGCCATCGATCCCAGAAGTCATTTTGAAAATGGATTTTTACTTTGCCAGCAGTTTGACAGGATGATGATGACGATGAAAAGCTGTTTCTTTTACTGCTTGTAAAGATAGAATATAAAGTTAGTTATTTTAACATTAAGTTGTTGTATGTTAGAGGACCAAGGTTGCTTTTCTAAGGTTGTAACACATGTACAAGGTGTCTTACAGGTGGTTGTTTACTGAATGGTTTACTATTGTCATCATATTTGAACTTGGTCAATAAAAATAATGTCTGTCCAGTTCAATGCAACTTTTTTTTTTTACCAGTGTAGCAGGAGGCTGATTTAGATGAGTAAAGTGAGGGAGCAAAAGGAAAAAACTTCTTGCTGAGAGGCGGTATGAAAAAGAGAAGGAAGTCTGTTGGGTTTATGTATATGTGAACGTATAAAAATAGAGAAAGCAGCGATGCAACGTGGATGTGTTCCAGCAGCTCGGATCAGGGGGTTTGGCTCACTGCTTGGCAGGGCTGGGTCTGATCTGACAGATGGTGTAGACAGAAAATCTGCAGGATTAAGCTGGTGGCAGCAGAACAGGCCTGTTGTCATATTCGGCTTGTCTGAAAGCACAAAGTGATGCTGAAGGTGCTGATTTAGTTCCATCGTTTGGTAGCGAAGAGGTGAGGGTTAATTTCAGGGGTGAAATGTACGCGTGCAGTTCAATCATCCATGTATTTATGAGATATGTCACGACAATGAAAAGGCCAAACACATAGACAACCAATTTAGAATAACCGATTAACCACCATCCTAATGGACTGGGAGGAAGAGAAAACCCACTGAGGCTTAAGAACAACAGGAAATCTGGTGCCAGGCAGCAATTTGAAGCTAAAATCTGCTAATCACTGCACAACATCCAGTAACCCTCTCTAAACCTGATTTTACTAGATTAAAGGGATGGTAAGTGATTTAGTGTGGCAGTTTTAATAAAGTTTAGGAACTCTGTGAAGTTCCCATAATGCAGTTGGGTTGCATTTTTTCCACCTTTCTTCCGTCCTTGACTGATAACTTTCCTGAACAGTGGTAGCAGTAACACGTAACACATGCTTCAGGACCAGGATGAGTCGAGCTTCTTCACTGCTTAGCTGGACCTGATAAATTCACAATATACCTCAGTTACCTCTTTTATTATTTAATCAATTTAATTAAAAAGAAATTATTATTCTATTTTGTATTTTAAATGTAATTACATTTTATTTTTATTTTATCATTAAATGTTTTTTTATTTTAAAATTGATAAAATTACATTTAATAATTTTATTTTGTTTAATTTCGTTCATTTTCGGGCCACAAATGCACAGAATGATAAACAAAGCCAACACTGAATTTCATTTCACTGGTACTTGGAAGTACAGCAAATATTTCTACTTTTCTGTGTCCAGACGGTCATGAAAGCTGTTTTAAACATGGAAAAATAGATAACAGTGTTCAGAGCAGAGGATTACATAACGCTTAAAACAGTATCAACAGTTTATTGTTTCACAATGGCAGTACAGCGAACAGTTGCTCATGCTGCTGACTTCTGTGTACGCAACTGACATCTCTTACAGTGTTCACGTTAGTAGAGGTGAAGATTTATCTGCTATCCTGTGAGAACTCTTGACTTACAATCACGAAGAAAACGGAAACACCACTTGGATGTCGGCACATGTGCAATACGTCTGCTGTCTGACATTCAGTAGTGACACACTGTACAAAGGATGAGTTTAGTTAAGCTGGTACACATCTGTGAACATTTCCACAAAGAAGGCCTTTTTTACAGTGACGTGTTCTGTGTACATTCCCTTTTACATTTGACGCAGCTCTGTGAAGCAAACGCTGTCGGATAAAAGAGATTACAGCTGGTAATGGAGTCCACACACATTAGGATCCTACTGAAGAGTGAAGGACTTGAATCTACTTGAAATTTTAGCAAATGAAGGTGACGTAGAAACAAAAGATACAAGTCTCCTTGCTCTGTTTGAGTCACATTTTTAAGGCCCCATTTCAAAAATAAAGCTTAATCACTCTTTTCTTCCACACACAACAGTTAGTGCATTTTAATCCTCATGTTTTTTCTCTTTTAACCAACTGAAAAAACATCTTAGAGGATCAAGTCCATGTGCAGGTCAAGCTATAGTCCTCATATCAGCCATTCTCAACCTGGAGATAAACCCTACAATGTTTTTTGGAATATAACCTTGAAAAAAAAGAAATAAAAATTGTACTTGCAGGCTTAACCAGTGAATAAAAAGGAAAAATTCTGGGTTGGGAGGGACATTACCGCGTTGACATGCTCTACTTGAAATGAACAGCAAGCAAGACAACAATCAGCGTCATGTGTTCCAGCATCAGTGTGACTGGCAACATGATGGATGGACTAAAATAAAACTCCACCAGCAGCATTCAAAAGACACAGTTGGCCCATCTCTAAGCAGGATTTACTCAATGGGACCGTGATGAAAACCTTTAGCGGGGTCCTTTCAGCGAATCTGCCCATAGAGGAGGACTTAAAGCTTCTGCTCAGCTCCCATCAGGATGTCAACAGATCTCGCAAGAAATTACAAAACAAAGAGATCTTTGTCAACACAGACAAGCGGAGAGGATCTCTCTGTAGCTTACTTGTTGATCTGCCACAAACGGCTCTATCAATAACTCCTCATTCAACAGAGTCGGGCTCTGTGACCACCGGCAGCCCGTCTCCACTCCATGACAACCAGTTGGCTCCCAGTGAATCATAAAGCCAGCACATGAAAAGGTAAAGTCAAGCATGATGGTGGAAACATCCCTGTGGTGCAGCTTTCACAAGAGATGTTACAGAATCACATTCATTGAAACATCCTCCACCAAAAAGAACAAATAATGAAATACGAACATCCCCATCACCAACACTTTAACAAATACAGAGAAATATGATCACATCAAGCTTGTGTTCAAAGTGCATAAAGCTTTAAGTGTTTTTAACAGCCTGTTTTCCTTTTTATTCCGCTTCATGTTAATTACACCTCCCAATTAACAAAAGGTACCATTTTCCAGCATTACCTCACCTCTCAAAATCATGAAACGTAACAGAAAAACACTAAACATTAAAAGATACTTTCAATGCTTTGCTCCTATTGCTTCCTTTGTGAAAGGCAAATAAAGTGTTTGAAAAGCTTCCATTTTACCTTCTCTCTGAAACAGATACTACAGCTACAGGATTACAGCAGGAGATCTGAGTCTGTTCGATATTCCAGAAAAGGTATTAGAAGCACACATATTCATTTCCAGTGGCAGAACCGTTCCGAATATAACTCAAAGCGGAGGTGGACACCAGAGCTGCAGGACTGGAAAAGTGTCAGTGATTTCTTTATTGTGACGAGTGGCATCCATCAGCATCCTGCTTTTATATTTTTATCCAAGGCTGAATTTCTGACCACACGAGCCAGAGTCCAAGTCAAATGAGCGCAAACACAAAGAGACCATATTTCTGTCAAAAACAGTCCTCTGTGGGTGACGTAAGATGTAAGTGTCTGTCAGAGCTCACAGCTGCCCCCTGCTTGGCAGGTTTTTGTGACCTGGTGCACTGTGGAGTGTCTCCACAGGTCAGAGGACGCACACAAACGACGGGAACGAGACACCCAGGAAAGGGAAAGCAGACATTGATGGAGTTCTATGATAGAGGCAGTGTCTTCAGTGTCTTGGTGTGTGGGCCTCGCTGGCACAAAAAATCCTGTGGCATCCAGGTGAGAGGGCTCAGGGGCAGCAGAGGTTGTCTATGACAATTGTGACATCGAGGCCGTACACCTCCAGCAGGTCTGCGAGGAAAGAGCGGTCACCATGGGGATCCAGCCCCATGGCCCTCACGTGGTCAGCAGTGAGGGTCGGCTCAGAGCTTCCTGCTACCTCAGACAGGGTCTGAAAGATGCGATTATTCAGCTCCATGAAGAACCTGAAGGCAACATGAAAGATGACATCAGTATGTGTTTAAATACCAGCTTAATTACCAGATATATGCTTACCTGAACAATAAAACTAAGCAGAACTAAAGCTCTCTGTTAAACTTGAGTGCATTTCTGACTATAAAACACCTGTCAAGGACTCACAGAATGAAAAGATCCTCTTCGTTTGACGTGCAGTCTTCATCCACTTCCTGAGAGTACAGCAGCATTTGCCTGGTTAAAAAAAAAACAAAAACAAAACATATTACCTGTCAATATGAAAGCCGAAAGAGACCTTTCAGCTAATAAAATATATATATATATATACACACACACACATACTATATATATATAAATATGTATATGTATGTTGCGTGTTGAGGTGTTGCGTGTTGAGTTGCATGTTGAGATGTTGTGGTTGAGTTGTTGCGTGTTGAGGTGTTGCGTGTTGAGTTGCGTGTTGTGTTGCTGTGTGTTGAGGTGTTGCGTGTTGAGTTGCATGTTGAGATGTTGCGTGTTGAGTTGCGTGTTGCGTTGCTGTGTGTTGAGGTGTTGTGTGTTGAGGTGTTGCGCGTTGAGTTGCATGTTGCGTTGCTGTGTGTTGAGGTGTTGCGTGTTGAGTTGCATGTTGAGATGTTGCGTGTTGAGTTGTTGCGTGTTGAGGTGTTGCGTGTTGAGGTGCGTGTTGCGTGTTGAGGTGTTGCGTGTTGAGGTGTTGGGTGTTGAGTTGTTGTGGTTGAGGTGTTGCGTGTTGAGGTGTTGCGTGTTGAGTTGCGTGTGAGTTGTTGTGGTTGAGGTGTTGCATGTTGAGTTGTTGCGTGTTGAGTTGTTGTGGTTGAGGTGTTGCGTGTTGAGTTGTTGCGTGTTGAGGTGTTGTGGTTGAGGTGTTGTGGTTGAGGTGTTGTGGTTGAGGTGTTGCGTGCTGAGTTGTTGCGTGTTGAGTTGTTGCGTGTTGAGGTGTTGTGGTTGAGGTGTTGTGGTTGAGGTGTTGCGTGCTGAGTTGTTGCGTGTTGAGGTGTTGCGTGTGTGCTGCAGACAATGAGATGTCGGAGTGAGCGTTGACGCACCTCTGTTCACTCAGTTTCCTGTACTTCTCCTTATCTGCAGCGTTCAGCCTGAGCAGCGGCTGCAAATGGCTTCTGTGGGTCTTCACGTTCTGGTTATCGATGTAGACATCATACAGCTCCTTCTTCTCCTCAAAAATCTTCTCCGTTGTGCCTTTACAACATATGCATAAGGAACATGTGACCTCTAAAGATAAAAACAAGTTTTCTAATCATCACTCACAAGCTCCACTCACAAGCTACATATGACAGCTCTGTTTCCAGTGCACCGATGTCAGCGATGTTGATGTAGAAGAAAGGTCGCAGTTCAGGAACAGAAACCCCAATTCCAGGTATAGAGACATTGGCCAGGCAGCAACAGCAATACACTGAGAGAATAGAAAAATAATAAATAAAACACCTACAAAACCTACAGTTTGTGCCAACATTCTGCACTCTGGCAGCAAACGCTGAGTGTGTGTATACAAGCTGAAGCTGCTCACCCCTGTAGCAGACCACACCAACCGGTGGAGGGGAGAAGATAAGGAGACGCTTCCTCAGCAGCGCAAACTTCCACAGCACCATTATCTGCTCCCCAAAAAACTGGATGAACTGGGACATGCAGCCAGCTGGGTGGGTGATCTGCAGAGAGGGAGGGTGGCAAAGGAGTTGATTTATGACAGTCACAACAGAGCGTCTTCAGTAACAGGAGGGTGTTTTGAAGCTTTCAGACCTTCATTTCTGGGTGCATGCAGCGGTTTATAGTGGTAATGCTCCAAGTCGGACAAGCAGTGACCAGGCCATTTCCCGTAGGAGGGAGAACAGCCTTCTTATCCTCGTAGAAGGCCTCTAGTGGAGAATACTGGCCTGGATACTGAAGCTGAAGTCTACAACGCATTAACAAGAAAACAAAATAAGGCATTCAACCTTGGCATTACTAAGCAGATTATTCCTAATTTAAAGAAATCACTTGTGTTTTATTGAATTTTCTGCTTATTCATCATTTGTATATATTGCTCATCCCATCACACATGCTGCCAACCGCTTGTCCCAAGCTAAAGCAATGTAGCATGCATTTCAAATAGTTCTCAACCAAACGGTGGTTAAACCACCATCAGCCCACAAACATGTAAACATGTCCCCTCGTCCAGCAGAGGACTGAGACACTCAAACAGAAAGTAATGCACAGCAACAAAAACACATTTTTAAATCTAATTTCAGACATTTTGGAGCCATAATCTGTCTATATGTGGCCATTTCTACTTAATTTAACCAATTTTGTGTCACATATTTGTTCTGTATATCTTTTCGTGTCACATTTGGGTAAACTTTGCATTATATTTGAACCTTTTGTCTCTATCCACTCTACTACAGCCCTGTCTCATTGTGGTTATGTTGTATATCCTTGTCTTTAATCTAATTTTGTTGTTTTTTTGGTCCACTTTCAGCTTTCTTGACTGTTTTGCACCATTTTGTGTGTGATTAGGGTGAATTGGAATTACTAGGGTTATTTAGTGTTTAATTTTGGTAATAATGTGTCTCTTTGTAGCCACCCTGCATCTCTGTATTGCTGTTATATTTTATGTTATTGTCTTTGGTTCTCTCATGTAGCTCTTTGTCACCTCTTCCTCATCATTTACTATCCCATTTTAATCCCTTTTCTATCTGTTTGTAATAATTTTTGCACCTGTTTGCTGTCAATTTGTCACTGGGATAATGTCTCTCTCTGAGGCATACATTATTTTTGCAGCCTCTGGGCCTATGTCTGGCAGGTTGTTCATTTATCTAACAGTGAGACTGTGCAACTCATGCATCTGCATGTAAGTTATTCATAATTCAGCTCTTTTTAGATGGCTAGCAACTCTTACATGTCCTTAAACTATATTATAGGACTTGAAATGTATTATATCACATAGATCACTTTTATTACTGCAGATTTCTTCCGCTATTCAGGTGTCTGTTTGTGATTTACTGCACAGACACTAAAGATGCAATAACTATTATTAAATTGTAAACTACATGATCACAATATATTAAAAATTAGGCATCTTCAGTCTGTTTACCTGCGACTGTTACTTTAGCTGTATTAATCCATGGAGTTCAGTTATTATGAAAAGACTGAAAAGACTGAAGGGAAAGAGGTTTTTATAGAAAAGAGTCTGTCAATGTTTCTTTCAGCTCTTTGTTCAGGCTCATGTCAGTGGGTTCTTGTGACAAAAACTGCAACTGACTTGGGCTCTGGGTTCATGTTTAATTGATGAGAACATTTAACAAGCGAAGAGGCATGGATAGGAAGATGGCACATAATGAAAAAAATGGGTGAAAAATAAATATCAAAAAGAAAGAAATCTCAAAGCTCAGAAAACATAAAGAAACACAAAGCAAGGCTCACCTGACTTGATTCTCCAGGAAGTGCATGTAGCGGTAAAGCAGAGTGTAGGAAGGAGACAGAATTCCCACCGACTTCATCCTTGCTCCTCGCTCCAGCTCACTTTCCACAGGCATGTTAGCAAAACAGGCCAGCCCAAAGTAACTGCCTTTACGGAAATAACTAAGCAGTGCCAGAACAAATAACAAGAGTAAACATTAGGACATATGACTTCTGACAGAGACACGGGTTATTAGACTCATCTGAGTACATACATAAAGTCATTAGTGATCCGGTGGGAACCGCTGGCCATGGACTTGAATTCCACTCCATCTAGGTTGATGTCATGAGGCAGGCACCACTCTACCATGTTCCCTACACAAACACAGACATTTCCAGCCACAAAGTCACTTCCCTTTACTTCCACCACTTTCATCTTTACTTCCTTAAATTCACTCATGTAGCACCAAGAGGTCAGGGACTCCAGGAAAGGTCTGACTCAGCTTCTGTTACAGGCTATGGATGTTTAGATCTGCTTTATTTATTTTAGTATATTATTTGTTGTTTTCTTTTTAAGAACTTTAAACCCAGGCATGTATAAAAATCAATTGAACGTTTAGTCACTAAAATTTTGAATGAGCTCACAGTGGCACACAATAATCAGGGTTTTTCATCATTGAGTCAAGAGTTTGACACTAGAAATCTGTGGCAGCTCTGCTCAGTATAATGGATTAAGGCACACAGAAGTCACACGACATCGCATGTTAATCTTTTCCAGTCCACGCAGTGGAATTTGTACATGACAATAAAAATAAAATAGAAAATCAGATAACGGACAGTGCTTGCTTACCTGATCTTGTATCAAAAGTAACCACAAACACAGCCACGATCTGATCTTTTTCTTCCCACTGATTCCTCCCTGTGAGGCCGGGGAAGGGAACGATCCCATCTGTACCGAGAGGCTCTGGGCGATCACGCCCGTGCGTGGAGAGCTCCGTGTGCGGACGGCTCGGGCTCCTGTCCGCGCTGACAACAGCTGCTACGCTCCGTGCGGGGCTGCAGGTGATAGCGGCAGCGATGGTGGCGGTGCTGTCGCTGCCGCTACTCCACCCATTGCCAGCCGCAGTGCCCGTCGGTGTACGCCTCCCAGCTGGATGCGAACTTTTCTCCGCCGCGGTGTCTTCCTCTCGAGGCGGTGGCTGGGCCGCCTGGTTCGGATCGGGCGGTGGGATCTCCTCCCAGTCCAGCAGCGGGGCTCGATCCGACTGCTCCACCATGGTGCTGCAGCCTCCGAGGACGCGGTAGGTGGAGGAAAGTGACACGAAGCTCCGCTGTGGGGTTGTTGTTAGCGAGCTAAACGCGCTCCTGGAGCCGGATCATGATTTCCTGCTGCTGGAGGGGCTGTTTTCTGTGCATTTGTAAGGGTGTCACATTCACTGACTCCTTTTCCTCCTCCTGTCTCACTGTTGTGATGACGTACCCGACTTCCGCCCACGTGTCTATATAACTATCGCATACAATGACCTAATTTTTCTCGTCGGCTGTTTATTTTGTGTTATAAGAACCATATCATCTGTACTTTGCGTCTATATTCAAAACCAACTCCAGTTTATAACTTTAAAGTTTTTAATTTGTACCATTTGTCATTAAAATTTGAATTTGTAGTTTTTCTTTTCATGACCCAAAACTTTGCATACACATTATATAAATAATATTTCTATTATAAAAACTGATTTTTTTTAATCTAATGAGAAACCACTTTAATGAACAATTTAACCAATCAGGGGGCTGGACGTCACGACGCAGTGGCGGTAATTTATTTAAACAGGAAGTGTTTTACATATGTGGCGCGAAATTCAAGATCGGCGATGTGGAAGGTGACATGTTCGTGAGTAAGCTTTAGTATCTGAAGATGAATATAAGGCCACTGTGCAAAAGTCTTGTGCCACTCTTAATTTCTTTTTATTTTGATCCCACGGAGTCAAACTTTCTTGTAACATTTTAAAACAGTCTTTAGTAAAAGCTCTCTAGGCTTTCTGAAGGGCTTTCATTGGTTTTCTTTGGGCATTTGCAGCCGTTTTATTCTTAGTCCAGGCCTTCTGTCTGACTATATTAAAAGAAATGTTTCATATTTGTTTGTTAAGGCCTTTTAATTCAAGGGATCAGACAGAGTGGTGTCTATCTACACATAACAACATGGAAAATAAACCCATTTAAATTGTATTACTGGGCACTTTGTCACAAAGATGGATAATTTAATTACATTTCTTCAGCCACGTCTACAAAAAATGACTAAGATGACACACAGTTTAACACATAAAAATGGCAGTGATTCACACAGAATATTTCCATGAAAATGAGGTATATCATGACAAAAACCATTAAGGAAACTGAGCAAGCGAAGAGCGAAAGTGGTAGGGTCTTAAAAAAAAAGACATCATCTAGTGCAGATAAGCAGTATTTGAAAGTGATGAAAGGAAGACGTATGGGGAAAAATACAGCAATGATGATACCTTTATTTTGAAGAAGTAGTTTAAATCGTGAATCCATTGAAGCAATGACCTGACACAGGACCTGAGAGATGCATCTCCCATCAGCTGATCCATCTACGGTTCACAGAAGCCTCATTAGAAATGGTCTCCATGGAAGGGTGGAAGTAAGAGGCTATCTATAAGGAAGGAAAACAGGGAGAACATGGCAGAGGCATGGCAAACGACAAGAATGGAACTGAAAATCAGTGGAAATGGGTTTTATGGCGTGATAAATCCTTTCCAGACCCTGGACCTCAGTATTACTGAAGCTGAAGAGCTCGACAAAAGAAATTAACAAGAAGGATCATCTAAGTAGGTTCTAAATGTAGTCATACCAAATATTGACTCTGAAGCTCCTTAGCTACACACAAACTCTGTTCTAGCCTTCACATTGCATTTTAATTTTTATTCATACATTTTATTTAACCACTGCATTTATTTCCTGGCGATATATAAAGAAATGACTAGTGGTTCATGACTTTTGCACTTCTGATTGCATCTTATATAACACAACTGGACTCAGCTGCTAATTTTAAATTGTAATGCTACTGAAACAGTATTCTAATATATTAATGCCATACATTAATCAATCACATTAACTAATAATTGGATTTTCATTATGGATGTGGAAGTCTATGGGGTGTCTTTAGTCAGCGTTTGATCGTAGTGGGAGATCTGCTGTGTCCCACATTTTTTCCCAAACATTATGTGCTGTCAGGTTTAGGGCATAGCATTATGAAGGAAAGCTTTCCCAGAACTCGGGGCCCTGGCATGGTGACTTTGTTTGATGGGATCAACCAGCAGCTAGACTTTTCTAGCTGTGGAGAGGATGGAGGCAGCAGTGACAACACCTCAGATGAAGGCACCTTTCAGATCCAAAGTCCCAGGTTTCGCAGCACCAGCTTGGCTTGCAGGACACCCAGAGTGCAGCGTCACCACAGTAGGTGCAGCACCCTACCGTCCCCGCTACGGTGCACCAGCCCCATACCTTTTGCTTCCTGGAGAAAGCTGCGACTGTGTGACTCTCCCAGCACGCCAAAGGTGGAGAACATCTCTGAGTAACTGTCCCATTGTGGCTCCGGTGGATGAATTTTATTTGACTTTTCTTTTTCTATCCCCAGAGTTTGCTGTCAAAGTCATCCGGCACTTTCTCCGGCATTAAATCAAGTCACCATCAGAGGAACCTGCGTTTTGCCTCGCCTGCTGGAAATCTTGTTCAGGCACCGTCTGTCAACGTGAATCCTTTCACCCCTGACACCGTACGCAGGAACAGCGAGCAGCAGTGGAGGAGCAGCTGTAGGAGTGATGACGATGATGATTATGGAAATGGGTAACTATTTTTTTTCAGTTTTTTTCTTTCTTGGAGTACACATGTAAGAGGATGCTATTTAATGAGTTTTACTTAAAGGTAAGGCACGAACGTTTGAAATTTGTCATGCGAGTGTCTCACATTGCAGGGAAATTAGCCCATCTCGGTTGGACAGAGATCATTACAGCCTTCCTTTGACTAAAGCCTGACACACAAGCAGGGCTTTTGCTGATCTTTTCACACCATAAAAAATCTAAATGTCCTCCATCTTTCAGGTTGAAACACAGTCTGACGTCATCTGAAGACGATGATGAAGCTTTTCTCCCACCAAAGGTGCTACTATTTTTATCAGTGCATATGATGAATGTAATCCTCCCTCACAGATGCTGCTGATACGCTTTCATCACCAGGCTTTGTCATCTTCAGCTGCCTACTCACTTTTTGTTTGGTATTAAATTGCATGCTGCCAACTCTGCTTCCGGGATTTCTTTAAGGAAAACTGTCATTCTTTTACAAAACGCTTTCTTTGAGGAAGCATCACCATATTTGGTGACTTAGCAAAGACAAACCCCGGCTGTCCTCGCTGTAGTCACACTCCAAACATAGCTGGGTGACGTCGGCTCCTTTAGAAATGTTTTTGGATTTTTCACCATGATGCCCTCCGTCTGTCTATCTGGCAGAGACTAGCTGTACAAGCCTTCATGCTGTCACGTTATGAGAGTGAGTTCCTGGAGCTGGAGTGCATCGGCGTGGGCGAGTTTGGGGCAGTTTATAAGTGTGTGAAGAGGCTGGACGGATGCCTCTACGCAATCAAACGCTCTCGCCGACCCCTGGCAGGCTCTGCAGACGAGTGAGTCAGCAAAATGATGTCTGCTAAAGATGGATCAGTCCACTTTCTGTTTTTTAAAGTTTGATCAGATTTTTTTGAGATGTTGCTTTGTCCTCTCAGACAGTTGGCCCTAAAAGAGGTATATGCACATGCTGTTCTTGGACATCACCCACACGTCGTTCGCTATTATTCGGCATGGGCAGAGGATGACCACATGATTATTCAGAACGAGTACTGTGATGGTAGGTTTCACTGTGTCATCAAGAGAGCTACATTAATCCTCAAAGTAATGTATCGTGTGGTTTGATAATATCAAGGTGGAAGTCTCAGTGATGTCATTGTGAAGAAGGAGGCAGAGGGAGAACAGCTCACAGAGGCTGAACAGAAAGATCTGCTTTTACAAGTGTCTATGGGTCTCAAATACATCCACAGCTTAGGCCTTGTCCACCTGGATATCAAACCAAGTATGTCCCTGAACACTTCTCATTATGGACTTGCACTCATTACAAAGTTGGCATGTTAAAGATGTTTTGCATGTCATTTTCATGTCATTCTAGGCAACATATTCATTTGCCAGCGTCCCAGCACAAGTGCAGCAAGTGAAGAGGAAGATGATGAAAATCCTTCAGTGGGAGTCATCTACAAAATTGGTACTAAATATGATCTCTGGCTAAATGGCTTATTTTTTTGCCATCAGAGCTGATATTAACTTTCTGCAGGGGATTTGGGTCATGTGACATCAACCAGCAGTCCTCAGGTTGAGGAGGGGGACAGCCGCTTTCTGGCCAGTGAGGTTCTGCATGAGGTACACCTCACCTTAGACTTTTATTTCAAAGTCACATGTCCTTCCTGTTTTGCAACATTTCTAGGGATCATTTCTTATTTCAGCCATCACTCTGCTCCCCAGGATTACAGCCATCTCCCCAAGGCTGACATATTTGCCCTCGGCCTTACTGTCCTCCTGGCAGCCGGTGCGCCTCCTCTGCCACAAAATGGATCTCAGTGGCACAGTCTCCGAGAGGGGCAGCTCCCCAAGCTGCCACAAGAGCTGTCACCTCCCTTCAGAGGTTTGCTTCAGGTATTCCTGTCTCCAGTTTGGCTGTTTTTGATGTACAATTAATCCCAATTAGAGATCAGATTTTGAGCTGCCACTTGTACAAATGGTACTTTTTTGTGTGTTGCTGGTATAGTTTGATGAGATTTATCTTTTTCTTTGTCAGTCAATGCTGGATCCAGACCCGACAAAGCGACCATCTGCCAGGGAGCTTTGCAGACACACCGTCTTAAGGGAAAAGAGCACTGAGAGGCTGGCTGCTCAGCTACGCAGAGAGCTCAATGTGGAGAAGTTCAGGACAGCCATGCTTGAAAAGTAAGAGGGGGTGGATTAATTAGCATGCAGTCCCAGTTTGGGGTTTTAGGCTAAATGTTTTCTCATCATTGCGATTTAACTTACAAAACAAGATTTTAGAAGATTTTTGGTGTTCACGAGACATGATTTTGTAAAAGCTAGAAACCCAGCAGTGTTGAATTGTTACAATACTTCAAAGTCCTTGAACATTTCTCATGTCTGATATGAAGCTGGTTTAATGAAAAGATAAACCCAGAGGTGACTTTCATTGGAACTCCCTCAGCTTTTTTCATTCCTCCATTTTTTGGGGGGGTTCTTTTTGCACCAGTAACCTTTTAAAAAAAAGCATGGCATTAAGGTTAAATTCATATTATTTTAAACCTTAATACAGTAGAAAACAATTCTACCATGTGAAGCTAAAGCTGTGTATTGATCTCACCAGCAGCAGCTCTGTTGCCTCTTAATCCCACATATTTCCTTCTCATAAACTTTTTGTTTTTAATAAATAGGATGGTAATCAATGCATTTGAATCTACCAAAGAGATAAATTATAGGCTTTCCTTCAGTAACCAAACCACATTCTTTAACAACTCTCAAAGAGAAGGGTACAATCCAAGCCTGTATTGCTTTGTTTTGTTTTTCTTTATTAGTGAGATTTATGAGCTATTTGAAAAGCTCCACTTTAGCTTTTATTTTCTGTTTCATATGTTTGTTTTGATCTGAGTTGCTACTGCTCTGTAGCAACATCCTAAGATTAGATATTACTCATTTAAGTTGAATGTTCAGGATGCAACAAACACTGGTCCAAAGATGTTTTGTTTTTGTTAAATTTCTATTGTACTGACCACTGACCACACCTCAGGTGTAAGGGGAAAAAGACACAAGGAGAGGAATGTAGGTCGTACAAGCTTAAAAATAAAGTTCATGACCTTTTTTAGATCCACTGTAATTCATAAATGGTGCCTGCAGGGGGGGCAGTTGTACATGATTAAAAACAAACCACTGGCAGCAACACTGGCTTTAACTCTCTCCTGCAAATCAGAATCATGGAATCAAAATAACTGAGACACTGATGCTAGTTAAAAGTATATTAATTAAAAAATATTGTTTTCAGAGAGCTCCAGGAGGCACGGCAGGCGGCTTTGTCACCGAAACAGAGCCTCTCTCCAGGGCTGACACCTCCTGCTAAGATGGGGTCTTTGCCCAGGACAGGAAGGAGGCTTGTTGGTAGGAAGACTGGACGATCCATAAGCTTTGGCTGCCCAGGCTACGGAGTCTAATGAGGACGATGATTTCCTGTGACATGATGCAACGGCCTCTCCCCCGGCTGCAACAAGTCTGATGAAATATGCAGAATAAGGCTGTATGGCACAATTCCCCTTCTAGAATCTTCTGAGTAAACTGTTGAAAGACTGAGGATATTTGGAGAGAGATGATTGTTATGGACTAGTTGGATTCAAGCAAATTTTTCAAGTGATCTTGTAACTGTATTATTCCAATGTGCTTGACTGGTCAAAGGCTTTTTTAAAATTCTTTTAACTGTAAATAAACATTTTAAGCATTTTTACATGTGTTGCATTGTATTTAATGTGTACTTTTAGTTCGTGCAAGTCATGTACTTCCTGATCCAAAGAGTACGGGGACTTTCCAGTGAGTGTGCTGTTCTTATCTATGGCTGCAGTCAACTGCATGCATGGCATAATTTAGGAAGTATGAGCATTCACACTGTAAGGCTGTCGTTCTCAGTGGTCAGGGTTCTACTTGTAAACACAGGGTTTGTTTGCTCAAGCAGAAGTTTAAATAATTTTGTAAAGAACTGCATGTTCCAAATGAGTCATACTTTATTTACAGAAATACTAAAACCATTACATGCACAATCAGGCAACTTCACATTAAAATGCACATGACCGAGTACAACTGCATGACAATACCATTCTGTTAGTCCACCATTATAATGGGATTTCCTGGAGGTTTGGTGGCCCTCTTGCATAGATGGGTAAAACTGGATTTTGTACTTTAAACATTTGCATTTCATCTTTAGCTCAACTGCATTTGAGAGGGATATATTCTAATTAAGACAATTTACACATGTAAACAAAAGTTTCTAAGCTTTCAGATTTATATTTTACAAAGAACGTTGTGTAATCATGGTGACTTTTCAGATAACTGTCCCACTAAATATTAAGATTTTGTCTGAAAACATAATACAAAAATCTAAGATAAAACTGCATGAAAACTTAAAGTATTTGACTGAACTTTTTTTTTTAATTTCTTATCATCCATTAGAGGGGTAGTGCACCATAATTTTAATCTAATTTCCATACATAAAATTAATACATAGCATTACTTGTGATGAAAACCACCTGTACTGTTAAGAAAGATAGATAGATAGATACTTTATTGATCCCGAGGGAAATTCAAGCATCCAGTAGCATATACATACATTATCCAGCTTCATATACATAAGTATCCAGCTTCACCATGGCTTGCCCTACATATATATACATATACATATATATATATTGTGTGTGTGTTTTATGGTTGGTTTCCTCAAGCATCTTAACAATCCTGTTTTACGTCACGATTATGTAAATTCAGACGGTCTGTGAAGGCATCACGAGGAAAACAAAAACCCGACATTTTTTTTTCTCTCACTCCTGCACTGCGGCTAGCGGGGCATCAGTTAAATGGAAGTTTGTATGAAATAAAAAGTTCACGTAGAAGATACAAAAACGGATTGTGAGTAAGTTAGCAACTTTTTTTAAAAAAAGTAATATTTTTGTTTTCGTTTTAGTTAGTCGTCAGTTTTGACTTTTTTTTTTTTACTTTAATGACAACTTCTTTAAGTCGAAAGCCAACTTTAGCTAGCAAATAGTTATCTGCAGTTAGCATTAGCCCAGCCTAGCTCTCAGTGTAGCCGCTAAACTTGAGAAATGACCGATTTCTTGTGTGTAACTTAAGTTAATTTAATTTTAAACTCAATAGATGTCGATGTTTATTATATTGAATTTAAATAGTTTAAATTATTGCGCAATTTGCTTGGGTACAGACATTGCTTTTTTACTTTTTCTTCTTCTTTTTGTACTTGTGATAATCTTACATGACTAACTTTTAGTTTATGGCGTTCATATGAAACAGGTTCAAAGTGATCATCGATGGAAGACTCTGGATTTCTGAGAAATGAACAAAAAGCCGCATCTGTCATTTTCGCCTTCCTTCAAACAGATTGTAGAGACTCAGATTATAGCAAGGAGCTTCTTTCCTTGGGCACGGATTTAAATCTTGCCCGGGATATTAATTGCAATGGCCACATGACAGACAGTCTGCTCGACGGAGACCTGGAAACTGATGGCGGTATACAGAGCAACGTTCTCCTAGATGACATTCGGCCCCAGGTGGATCTGCAGTGGTTCAGTAAGTAACTAGAACACCTGTTGACAGTTGAGTCACCCCAGTGTAGCTGTGCAAATCAGTCCAAACCAAGTCGCATAAGTTTTTAGTTTCATTATAAAAGTACCTTACAAATCAGAGTAAAACCAGGAAGTAACAGCTGTAAAATATTTGATGTCAACTACTACTGCCCACACTTTCAGAGCCGCTACAAAAACATTCTGTGGCCTGAACTGTTTATTTTCCTGTTTCCTTGTAGATGGCCCTGCAGAAGCAGTAGCTCTTCGTGAGATTGCAGAGAGGCTGAACGATATTGCGGCCCAGCTGGAACGCAGCATTGTGGCTAGAGCCGCCCAGAACCTGAGCCGGAACATTAGAGCCTCTCCTCCTGAAGTAAGTCAGCTTGGAGCTCAGGAACAGGTGAACTTTTCATGATGTGATGCTTGTAAGCTGGGATCAAGCGGCAACCTCCGGCGGTGAAATGTGAAGCCTATGCGGAAGTGCAAAAATTGCATTTCACCCCTCATCCGCTAGGGGCTGGCTCCAAAACAGAGTCAATCCCCATAAACTCCCATGTTAAAAAGCCCAACTTCACAGCAGAAATAAACGGGAGCGACGGTAGGAACCGCCCAACGAGCTTCAGAAACCTGCGGGTGACGGGCTCTGTCCATCTTATAGTTTATGGCTCGGATACATGCCAATACCTCTGTTATCAAAACTGAAAAGAAAATAATGACCTGGTTTTAATCTGGAGATGCAAAAACCAGAATAAACTTTAGATTACTTGCAGTAATTCATAACCTCTTAGGTTGCAGTTTACATTATAACCAACAGATTTGGCATAGCAGCGTCAGTAACCAGATGCATGTCTCCCTTTCAGGAGTGGAATTACCACCTTTCACACGAGGTAGAAAGGGTGATGAAGCAAGGTGTGGGACTGGAGAATCTACCCCAGGAGCGAGTCATTGTGGCCCTCTCCCTGGCCATTGTGAGGGGAGTGTGCAAGCAGACACCACAGCTGCTGAGACGCCTCTTTGACACAACACTGCACTTTATTTGCCGTGCAGGGCCTAGGTGACTTGAGCTGCAGGCTCAGAGGAAGCAGCGGTGAAATGCAAGGTGAAAGACGGCATGAAACCTGCGTCTGCTCAACAGAACAGACTGTAAAGTGCTGCTTTGTTTGTTGAAAATACTTCACTGACTAAAGGAATTTGGGGAATTTTTGTGTGTGCAGTCCCATTTTTAAAATGGGGAACTGAAAATTCAGTCTGTAATACTTGAATTGTTTATTACTTTACATGTATAGGATTACACAATGTTTCAGATTCAGAATCTTTTCATCATAAACTTTAATGACATGATTAGTTATATTTGTTTTGGGATAAACATGACATCTATAGTCATATTATCCAAGATGACAGTTTCTTAATTTCAGTCTAAATGTATTGAGCTCGTATTCTATATGAATGAGAGTAAATAAACCACCACTAAAGGTCATGAGTTGTTTCACCTTTTTATTCCTATTTCAGAATATTGAACTTTAGCTACAAAATGTCATGTTTGAACCACTTTAACATCCATCCTCTGTACTTCCAGTTTCCCTTTAACAGGAGGATTACTTTAGCTTAATTATTCACCATACTGGAACATAAAAACATCCTTCCTGTATGAAATTTGCCAGCGGTGCGACATCATTGTAGTAACCATGCTTTAATTTGTATACCAGTTAATTTAGCTGCATCCCCAAAACCTGAAACAAATTGAGAGAGCAGGAAAAGTTTGGTTGAAAGGTTCGCCTTTGTTTTGTCATGTGAAGTGCATATCTGAACTACTTTAAAGATTTACTGGCTGTCACTTGTGAAAAGAGTCATATTACTTTGAAACCAAATATTTGTCATTATTCTCGGCTTATAAAGTCACACCAACTACTTGGTACCATTTGGTCACTTTAGAACCTAAATTGGATTTCACAGTAGCTAACAGACTCGTTTTTTAGTTGGCAAATGTAAGACATTGATATCCTGACAATGGTGCAGATAGCAGGTACATTTATAACCCAACAGTAGTATAACTAAAGATACACGGCAAAGACTAGACACTCATAACTAAAATAAATGCTTTGTGACATTTGTGACTCCAGAATAACTACAAAGAACAGGACACGCCTTACACAGCAAATGTAAGCATGATGTAAAGCAATTTACAATGACTGAACGTGTTTAAAAAGACATGGTGAAACTGTTACGCTAGTTACTTGGTCTGTTATTGTACTTGTGGACCTCGAGAGAATTTTGAGGTTTTTCTGCTGACGATGGCAAAGGAAAATGACTCATCTTGAGGTTTGTATGAATGTTTGCTGAATCCTTTCTAAAGAATACAATGCACCTCTGTACACGGGTTTTCATCCATCTGTGGGCAAAACCTTTAATGTTTTCATTCACAAAAAATAAAAAACTACATAAAGTAATGCATGTCCCTTGCAGACCTTAGGGTTTTTACCTCATCTATGAGACAATATTTATTTTCCATGTGGGTTTACTTCAAAAAGTACAAAACTGATAGATTCAAAACTGAACTGATACGAGATCACACGCTTTCTGATAAGAAATGCAAGGTTGGAGTTGAATATAAAAAAAAAAAAACACTAAAATGAACCCAGACAGGAAGACAGAATTAGAAGTGTAATGGAGTGTGTAATGGAGTGTGTCGTGTTCCTTGTCTGCGTTTGCACTGCGTGGAATGAAGCGGCCATGACGGCCATGAAGATGAAGTGAGAATTTGCTTGGCTGAGGGGCACTTTCATAGAGTTTGAACTTTGAAGAATTAAAAAAAACAGACTAATCTGGTGCAATCCAAAGACAGTCCTGTCACATGTATATTAATACCTTTCTAACTTAATATCTTTACACATGGCATGCTCTTCAGTTCAAGACAATTATTCATTTTCTATCTTCTCCTGAAGCTTATGACACTGTAAACCACAGCAACAAGGAGCGCCAGAGCAGCACCATAGAGCAGCAGTGACTGCTCTTCTGCTGGTTCAGGCTTCACTGCATCCTCCTTAGCTGGGGTCTTGACTGGGGCTTCAGTAACTGGGGCTTCCACAGGAGCCACTGGGATCTCCACGACTGGGGCTTTCACAGTAGCCACCAGGGCCTCCTCAACTTGGGCTTCTACAATGGTTACCACAGGCTCCTCAAGTGGGGCTTCAACAGACGCCGCTTGAGGCTCCTCAAGAGGAGCCTCAGAGACTGGAGGTCCAGTCACTGTGGCAACTGGTTCCACCACATCCTCTGGTTCTGGCTGGGGAGGCACAGTGACGGGCTGCGTTTCCTGGTCTGGTTCAGAAACTGGTTCTGATGAGGCTTCAGGCTCTGCTGGTGCTACTGGAATTTCCTTGGCTAGAGATGGAGTAGCCACCTCAGCAGGCACTGGGGCAGTGGCAGCAGCTGCTTCTGGCTCAGGCTCTTGTTTTACTGCAGGAACAGGCAAAGGTGCTGCAGGTTCAGGCTCAACAACAGGGGGAGCAGCAGGTTCTGGGACAGGAAGAAGCAGCTCTGGCTCCGAGGAGATGAAGGAAGGTTCTGCAGACAAGCTTGCAGGTGTCTCTATCACAACTGGCTCCTCTAAAGAAAGCAAAGATGCAGGTGGTGTGGAATCTGCCCCGGACAACGCTGGCATAGCTGGAATCTGGTCCCCAAATTCTGCCCTGAGCTCAGCCAGTTCACTCTCTGTTCCTAAAACACTCATCATGCTTTCATCTATCAACCCAACTTCACCGCCCTCCTCCAGCAGCTCAGCCTCCTCACGCTCCACGTGGACGATGTCCGAGTTTGAGGAGTTGTTCTCACTTCGCTCCTCAGCCAGGGCCACGCCCTCATTGCTGTCCAGGCTCTTGACATCTTCAGGGTCCATTGCACTAACCTGTGCCCAGGACTCGTGGCCAGCCAGAGACACAGGTAAGCTTTCCGTCTGCCAGGAGCTCTGCTCACTGCTGTTTCCTGTGCAGAGCAGTGATGAGGGAGGGCTGAGCTGGTCAGGATACTGCTCCCCTGAGAGGATGTAGATGTCGTTGCTGTCTTCAGCAATGGTCACGCCACGTTCCTCCTCTGGCACGAGGTTGAATATTTCACCCTGTGGTACACAGACAGAAATATGGGCAATTAACATAAATGTGTATGTCATTACAAATTAAATCATGTTGAGGTGACACATTCATGTGAGGTAGTAGGTGTAACAGCTATATTTTATTATATTCATTACACAGGGGATATTTACATTTAGTCCTTTTCGCTTACTTCGGGTTAAGAACAAACCCTGACTTGATCATTTAGTGCTTATCGATTTAAACTGCAGAATACAAACAGCATAGCCATACAGAAACGATCAATCAAGACAGATGTTGTATTTGCCAAGCTAATAGTGTAAATAAATTCTGAAATACCAAAAGCTGTCTGTAAAAGAACACTGTAAATACTAGATGCACCATTTCTGCCACCTAGTGCTCAGCGTCAGATCAGGAAAAACTTCTCTGATTATGTAACATCATGTGACCATGTGGACAAGCTGCTGGAGCAGAATGTGTTTAAGTACATTTCACGAAATGATGGAGGCACCTGAATGATATTAAAAGCTGGTTTGTTATGCACACATTTGCAGAATACCAGTTCTGACAATCACTGTACTGAAATAATGAAAATGACACATTATTCTTCTTCCTAAAGAATGAAAACACATAATACTGTGATTAATCAGCACATAAAATTCAAACGTTATTGACTCCACTTCGGGGTTTTATTAACAATTTCTTATGTCCTTTTAAGTAAATTGCCAATAAAAGCAAAAAAAAAAAATGTAAAACTCCCAAAACAAACAAGTTTATTTCACAGAAAACTTTCATATTACCATCAGCATTGCAACACTTAGGGCAGATTATCATCACTAATTTCCTGATTCGATATGGATTTATTGTCAGCTAATGATTATTAAAGACATTCTCAGACAACTATTCTTATAAAACACTGAGCCCGTTTACATGAGCATCAAAATCAGTATCTGGGAGTAATCAGATTACTGTAATAATCTGATCTGACGTGTCTAGGTCTACATTGACCAGTCCTTTATCAGATTTATTTTGGGGTATATACGTGTGTGGTGACACCACTTCCTGTTATTTTCAAAACATGTTTATTGAACGTGGTGGCGCCCGGTCGTAGCGTTAGCTGCTAAAGCGGGAGCTGAAAGCTGCTGAATAGTTTCCAGGTGAAAGCGCTATAAGGACAGACTATTTACAATTTACCACTTGCTGGTGGCATAAATGTCACTGTGCCAACCTGCACCACAAGAACAGAGACGAGACCACTGAAGCTTAAAGGATTCGCCCATTGAAGATCATGAATGTTGGGAATTTCCGATGCAGCGCCGCCATACATCTTCAGCAGGTACATCTTGCAGATGAGATAGACAAAAAATTTGTGGGTATTTCACCAGCTTGAATGGCTTTACTGGTGATGTTAGAATTAGTCACAGGCATGCTGTCTAGCCATGTCACACAGGTGTGATGTGAACAAACAAGATTCAAACCGACAGCTCAGAGGTGTCTAACAGGAAGAGCGACTGACGTCAAAGACATAACGTTTCTGACAGGAAGGACCAGGTACCACACCAACTGCACCACATTCATGAGAAATAGTGATAATGGTCTTAAGAGAATATCCCAAACCAACTAAACACTGTTTCTGAACAACCTTTAAGCTTTGATGGTCATTTTCCTTACAAGGACACATGCAGCTGTGTTCTGGGAGGCAGGAGAGAGATTAAAATCCAACTGCGCTGCTGTTATCCAACATTCATGTTCTCCATAAGCTGATTTACATGTGGAAGAGCAGGAGTAGTTCACAAAATCCTCCACCCTCTGGATGCAACATCCCCATTAGCCCAACAGAGCAGGACAGGGTTGCCATGCCATGTAAACCCACAACAAAGACTTGCTGATTGAAAATGTATTATCTCTGTGCAGTTTTAACTTTCTACTGTTATAAAGTCTTCGCTGGTTTAAAATCTAAACCTTTATAGCAGACTAACCGAGTCTAAAAACAATGACTTGAGGATTTAAAATAAGCAAAAAATCAACTAAACAACTTTAAACTATGAAAAAATAAATTATTACCTCTAAAACTTTCGTTTTCTTGCTCAGGTAAATGTGTTTAATGGAGGAGGGAAAGACACTAAGCTTACTGTTCTCCACCCTCGCCCCAAGACACATGCAAACCTTATAAAATCAGAGCACATTCTTGTTAAAGAGCCAAAGGTTCACAGCCAACCTGTCTTTGCTCCCCCATCATCGAGCTTAATCACAACATAGTTCTTGATATCTGAGCAGTACAAAGTCAAGAGGCTTCCTGACTTTTGTCGGCCATGTTGCCACTGTGCTACAGAGCCCTAAAAAGCTAATTTGAGAGAAAAAAAACAGTAAAATTCAGTCACTTTACAAGTACTTGTTACATTAGCACAAGACTGTCAAATAGCCAGCATGCTGCATACCTGCGAATCCAAACGTTAGGTCAGAGTTGCTGCAAAAAGCCAACTTTTCCACACCCTTAAATGCTAAAATACACTCATTTGTCTTACACCACTGACACTCAACTCGATTAATGTTCAAGGACCATAATGTACTTGACATTTGTGAGGATTATGTCATCCCTGTTCCTAATAGTCAGGGATTTCAGGAGGTCATCCGGCAGCTGACGGAGCAGACTAAAACATTCTGCTGAAAGAGCACCACCAGACTGCAGATCAGCAGCTAAACGTACCAAAGAACAGAAATCAAACTTAAGATCAAGTTGATTTTTCACAAAGATGCAGTATAAAACCAACAAGGATGGTTTCCTGATCTGACAACTCTAGACTGAAATGGATTTATGTAAACAGTTCGCTTTGTCGGCCCGTTTGTTTCTTAATGTGATGCAAGTCAGCTGAGTGCAGGTACATGACTTTCCTCAGAAAATGTTTGTTTTCTGGCCTGGCATCCCTAAACAGGGTTGTGGTAACAGTTAGACTCATGAATAGAGAGACAGACAGATGCCTGCCTCTCTATTCACTGCCCTGGTTAAACATCAGCAGTCACTCAGCGTGTTGGTGCGAGCCACAAGTGGGTCAGTCAAGCCCCTGGTGAGGATGTTTTTAGAAGACTATTAGTTATTTTGGGAGCTTTCTCAGCCTGCACTGGCCCTTCTCTCCGGTCCGGTCCCGTGCTGCTTCAGTAGCATAATGATGCACATATTTCTCCCTGAGCGGGTGCTTACATAACAGGGGGAGCACTGTTACACTGTACAGGATGCAATGTGACGTGCCCTGACAGGGCCAGGCGGGAGCCCATACACCACTCTGTTCTTAAAATATCATCACTGCAGCGTCACTGTTTCTAAGCAGTGGAAGCTATAAAACAAAGGACTATATTGTACTGCTGTTAATTGATAGTCAAAGCAGCATATCTTTACCTGCCAGGTATGCCACGGTAAAATAATGTGGGTCGTCATTATCTCCCTCTCTTCTCACCAAAAAGGTCAGTTGCAGATGTCACAGCGTCACTTTCAAATTTCAGGCTTCACGTTACATCAAACTCACACGAGCTGCAATATGAGATGGTGGAAAGGTCACTCAGCTCTGCAGTTTCACCATCAGAAGGGCAGCTGGCTGATTCCTCAGGACTAACCCAACAAGACCATGCAGCAGTATAGACGGATACACCTCCGCCACCATGTAGGCCAGTTTTCCACCCTTCCCAAATCACCCCCCCGGCTGAGGGCAAGCGCTTTTGTTCCTGCCTAATGAAGTGCACACCACATTAAGGTCATAATAACCCTCATTCTTTACCACTTTGACAAAGGCGTATTTAGAACAACCTAAACCTGACATGTCACATCAGCATGCTGAAGATGAACAGGACTAATGAAATATCTACTTTTAAAAGTGTAGCATAAAAATAATCACTAGTTTGTTCTTTAATGTTTATTAAACCAAAATATTTAAAATACGTACAAAAAAGCATGAAATTATTCTTATTTTGCATCTATGAGCATTTTGCTCTTTACGGTTTTATATTTTATAGATTGATCGCTGTGCATTTAAAACTAATAGAATCATATAGAGCCCATGACTGAGCAACCACTGCACGGAAACGTGAGGTGGCCATGTTGCAAACAAGAACAGACCAGCTCTGCATCTGAGGATTTGCCCCTGCTACACAGTTCTTTCTCAGGAATGATGCACACATCAAGACTAATGATATCACTGTTTGCATACTTCCAAAAGTAAAACATCCTACCTCAGTGCGAAGTCCCGAAACCCCCGGTTTACACTTGAATGCACAAAACTCGAAAGAGTCAAAAGGACAAACAAGTCGTCGAGATGGAGTGGAGGTAGGAAGGCCGTTCCAGGAACGTGTGCATGCAAGCAGCTGTCAAACTCACAGAGGTTTCACTTTGCTCTCACTGGCTACCCTGCACATCCTTCATCGCCCTCATGTCTCTCACCCCTCCCCTCGTTTGAATTCCCTCCCTTTCTATCAGCCTCTTCATGGATGTTCCCTCCCTCTTTCTTTCTCTTCATCCCTCCATTGCTGATCCTCTCCGAACCCATCATCTGTTCATCCCCTGTGACATAACGCTGAGCAGGAATGCGGCTTTGTTTAAAGCCATTGCACCGTGTTCACATTCCACTGCATGAAACCGGGCAGAACATCATGAGGCAATGGCGACAAGAGCAATGGTTAACGTGTTAAGTCACGTGACTCCTCATCAGTGCAACCTCATTTATAGGGAGCGACTGCCGGCAGCGCTCTACTTATGACAACACTGCAGAGCTAAATTCAGTCCAAAAGCAAAACAAAAATGTTCATTTAACCAATAAAAAAGTTGCACTTATAAGTGGTTCCAGGTGTATGACAACACAAACGTGGGAAGTGGGATCAGCTGCAGTAGTAGCTAACGTGAGCAGGGTTCATGTTAATTTAAATAAGCAAACTTTTTCATTGAAAACAAACCTTTTTTTCCCTTAAGTGTGTCAGGAGCTGCTATTTTTTGTTTGGTTTTTATTTTGTTTGTTTGTTTACTTTGGTGTAGCACAAAAAAAATGATAAGCTTAAAAATGGTTTAATCCACAGAGAACTTTGAACTAAAGTTGTAATATGGCTGCTTTAGCTCACCGCTGCCCTCATGTGGTCAAATCTCTGTGCTGAACATGGTACAAGAATTATTTCCCCCTCTTCATTTGCACATGGTACTGACAGAAGAACAGAGTTATTGATTATCTAGATAAAACTAAAATTACATTTTGACAGCCGAGCTGTAAACTAAGTTCTCCAGATCATGTTAATACTTGTGCAGAAACTGCCATCGTCATATATTCTGCAGCTTGATTACGTTGTCTGAACTGAATAAATAAGATTTATTTTTACTTCTTTTTCTAGGTGGTTCTTGTTTCCAGACGCATTTCCAGTGTTAGGAACTCACCCATCCTCCCTGCTGGATGATGTAGTCCGCCTCTTCTTCCTCCAGCCAGCGAACTCCCAGATCCAACAGCGTTGTCAAGGTCTGGCCTTTGCTTTGTAAAGCCTGGAGCAGGACCAGAGGCACTAGCACCTGGTGGTCGTCATCAAGGACAAAACATTAGCAAGGCAGTGGTGTCAAATTTTTTAAAAGAAATTTATAAATAAAGTAAAGATTTTGTGCATTTTGTAAATCAGAGCAGCTGTATTATAAGTCCCGGCTGACTCACCTTACTCCAGCCTTCCGGTGTGTGTTTGGAAAGATCCAACGTTGTGCTTCTGAATCTCTGGTAGTCTAGAGGTCTGAAACACAAAGACATTATTCATCGCTCACATTATCAGATCGTTTCATTCAGTCTGAATTTCTGATCAGAACATTCTCACACAGCTAGCGTGGAGACTCCTGACTGCACACAGAACATAAAGCCAGCTCCACATCGTCATCAAATTAGTTATGAGACTTAATATCTGGAAGAAACCTGACTTACAGGATACTTGCTAAAAATAAGTAAATAAAAGAGACTAATTACTTTTTGTTATGAGCATCTATAAAGAAAAAATTGTGTATCTCAACCGGGATGTGCACACCCGAATGCAGAGGGGATTAAAACCACCATCAGTACCAATCTGCCGAGCACCGGTGACATCAGTAAAGCTGGATTCATTCTAGTGCAGCGTCTGCATACGGAGATGCTGTAAAATGTGCTCTCGAGCGTCGTGTTGTAGAGTCTCTTCTGTGTTTACCGCACAAATTCAGCGAGAAGCCTTAGAAATACGGAAACAGGTAATCACAAACTGACCAATCACAGGGGACTACATCAGCGTAAGTAGGGAAACACTTCGGGTGTGGAAGAGGTCACGCCTCCCCAGACGCCGTTACCGGACCGTAAGCGAAAGACTGCGCGAGAATAAATCCAGCTCAAGGTGTGTGCAGAGTCCACGGGACACAAAAAGACAAAAACACCTACGTTTCAGCATTGCAGGTGATAGTATATTCTGCTGGCCTGCCATCGGAGGACTGAGCTGTGAGACTAATTAAATCATTCTCTACAATCCATAGCAACAACAACTGCATTTTTATTTGTAGTCTAGTCATTTGTAACTATGTGTTTGCACACTTGCTTGTGTTACAGGAATGTGGGCGATTCCTTTGAATTTTGTGCTGAATCTCTGTACTGACTACCACCTAGTTATGACGTCCCATCTTGTTGCTTTTGTTGTTCTTACTCTTAAATGTAAGTCGCTTTGGATAAAAGCGTCTGCTAAATGACTGTAGAATAGAATAGAATAGAATAGAATCTCTAGGAGCTCCTCCTCCCGCTAGGTGGGGGCTCCTCCAGCCAATCATTACCTGGGAGTGGCTTATAAAAGGACTGAGGAGCTGCACGTTTGGGCCTGTCTGATGTGTTAGCCTGGGTTTGGGTATGTCTGGTTGTAGAATTAGTTTTTATTATGGTTAGTTTTCCAGGTCGGTCTCGTACAGGAGAGCTGCCATTATGTTTTCCTTGTGGGTCATTTTCTCATGTTTATGGTGAAGTTCGGGTAGTTTAGAAGTAGGTTTGTATTCTTGTGTTTTTTTGGTGAGGTCAGTTATACTTTTCATTTTCAGGTAGGAGTGTTTTGTTTGTTATGTTGGCCTTGGCTCTCTATGACGCTTTTGACCTTTCAGTGTTGTTGCTGCCACGAACTACAGAACTTGCTGATTTACTCAGTGGCGCGCACCCTAACGATGGCTAATTCAGCATCCATCTTGAATCCTACCTGTACTCTGAGCTCTCTCCAGCCAGTAACAGTCTTATCATGACTCTTGTCTCATCTCTTGCTTTGTCTCTTTCTCTCTTCCTCCGATAATGTCTTTGCGTATCTTTGCATTAAAAACAGCCAGAGTGTTTGTATGCGCTTGCTAGAGTGTGACATGGCGGGCAAAGCGAAACTCGGCTGCAACATCACGCAGCGTCCTGGAAGAAAAAGCTGTACAGTGCAGTTTCTCAGCCTCAGGACACTGCTGGGCATCGACGGCTCCAGAAATGCACATAATAGATGTCAGTGTGCCATCAAACCAGCCCAGAACGTAGAGCTTTAGGGTCAGAAAGTAACATAATGTGTTTTTAAAGTTTCTCTGATTAATGCTTCACAAACTCACCCTGTGAGGAGTGTTTGTACGGCTGCTGCCAGGTGTGTGTCAAGCTCCTGGGCCACTTTGTCTCCAATTACAGCAAGACAGTCTTCAACGGAGCTGTCGGGCTTGGCTGGACAGAACACCGGTGATGTGTGGCGGTCAAAGCCTGTACTGGAAAAGGCTGAAAAAAGACATATATGTGTATATATATATATAAATATATATATATATATACACAAACATATATACACAAATATATATATATATAAAATGCTACAGAATGAATCCTTGAATCCTTGTATTTGCTGATTTAAACACTTGCTTTTAAAAATGTTATATAGATGCAGATGTGGGGAGAAAAAAACTAAGCTCACCCCAAACCATCCATCCTTTATGTGCACACCTCATCTTGCTCTGAATGAGCACAGAGGCTCATCTGCAGCTACATCGTGCTACAGAGAGCTGCGCTTATGTAAAGAAATCACAGCATACATTAGAGATTTGGACGCTGACAAAGAACTGATTTGAGTTCTGTTGTACAGGAAGGCAAACTTAATAAAGAGCAAGGAGGCTGGAGAATTACCAATCTGCCAAAAATAAGTTTAAAACTAACACTGCTGTGTGTTCACATTTATTTACAGATACGCTCTCAGGCATCACTGGGATTCATAAATCCAGTTAAATCAAAGCTAAACCATAAATGAAACATAACTTGTTAGAATTACCTGAAAGTAAATGGCTTCAGATCTGAGCTGAACTGTTTGTAAAACAACAGCAAATCCTGTGTAAATGGAAAAAGAACCGGCCGTGTGTGTTACTACTTACAGGCAGAAATGTCATCTTCCAGCCGTTTCAGCTCTTCTTCTATCTGCTCTTTTACTATTCCAGCCTTCTCATTTATTGCATCTCCTGAAAGAAAAAAAAAGAAAAATGAACTAACAACCTGTCTCCCTCGCACAAGTATTTAAAAAAACATATCACCACATCCGACTTGCAATACCAACGAAACTAAAACTGACTCATTTCTTTTTTAAGTTTTCATTCATGTTGTTGTGGGTCTGCAAACAGTGAATGTGTTGGTGATGATGACTTAAGATGTCTGGTTTCCTTTAAAAAAAAAAACATTAAAAAATAAAAATTCCCAGGCTACATACAAGTAAATAAAAATGTGCCGTGACATGAACATAAATATGCAGAACAAATTGATGAACATGGAATATTCATGTCCATTAAATGTCTTTTTGCTTATTTTCACAATAAAGTTAAAAAGTGTAAACTTGTGCAGACTTTAGCAGCCCAGCAAAAGACGTCTGCATCCTTAACATGACACTAAAATCAAAACGTTGCACAAGTGTAAACATGGAAAGAAATCCAAATATCAAGTTTTGGTGCAGCTCTTAGAAAAACTAGGGTTGCGT
Source organism: Melanotaenia boesemani (assembly GCF_017639745.1). Taxonomy (NCBI): domain Eukaryota; kingdom Metazoa; phylum Chordata; class Actinopteri; order Atheriniformes; family Melanotaeniidae; genus Melanotaenia; species Melanotaenia boesemani. The sequence continues at coordinate 35,415,341 of NC_055691.1, forward strand.
ATCACCACCAACTTCCTGAATCGTTCAGATTTATCTACAGATATTTATGTAACACCAGTTCTTCTAGATTAAAGACATTCGCAGAAAACTATTTTTATAAAAACAATGAGCCTGTTTACATGAGCATCTAAATCAGAGGTGTGGGAGTAATCAGATTACAGTAATAACCTGATCCGATGCGTCTACATGCACTTCTGAAAAACAATATTGGAAAGATGGTTGTCTACATTTACCGATCCATTATTGGTACTTACGTACGTGATGTTATTAATTTGTTATTTTCAAAACATTCGCTCTGTGTTAAACATGGCAGCACCCACAGGCTTAGCATTAGCTGCTAATGTGGGAGTCCAAAGCGTTTTTTTTGTTTGTTTTTTTTTGTTTTTTAAATCGACATTGAATTAAATTTTAATTGATTCAACTTATTTAAATTCAGCTCTTAAAAAAACAAAAAAAAACAAAAAACAACAACAACAAAAAAAAAAAAACTCATGTAGTTTAGCTCATAGAAGAAAAATTCTGATAGTATGCAAAGTTACGCACACTGAGTTCACCTTCAGTTTCAGTCTGACATCAGAGCCATTGTCCACCTTGCCCAGTATAGATGCACAGGAGGGCAACCTGAGTTATTCACTGAAATATGCTCGACACCACAACGCTGTGGACGGTGTGAGAAAACATTCAAGACATTCCCTCACCTCTAACTTTCTCTGTGGAGGATTATCGTACATCTATGTTTAGCCAAACTCATGCACAGTTGCCTTTATGTCACTGAAATGGGGAATTTGTCAGGTGGCATTGCAACAGTTTCAAAATCAAGATTTTATCAGAGTAAAGTGAAAGTCTGGAAATGCTTTAGGCAACCACAAACTCACTTGGAACAGCCACAGTTCCTTTCAGATTTAACCACCTGAGGCAAGAAACTGAACATGTGTGAATGAGACTGAGCCCATGTTTTGTCTTTTATTAGCGTGATGTAAACATGCTCAGCCATTCTCTGTCATAGCGAGTCAAACTTGAACCGCTGCTCCACTCAAGACACCGACACGAAGCTCATGTGGAAGTAAATTATTTACAAGAGTCTCTCCCCTGCTGGAGTGTAATGAACCACGCCAACAGCAAAAATACAGAAAAAAGGCACTGAGACTGCATGGGTGTATTACCATGAGTTTTTCTATTCTGAGAGACACTGTTCGACCTGGTCAGGGATTTGACAGATGATTCATTAAATACATCGTTTAAATGCATTTTAATCCCCTTTTTGTAGCGAGAAGACACCGGCAGTCTTTTCCCTCTGCTGTCCCAGCAGCTTGTGCACCAAAACCCTGAGAATCAGTGTTGGTTGTTGGGCTTGGTGCTGCCTCAGCATTTAGCCGGACAGCTAGCCAGACAACTATTTCGCCTCAGTCCATTGGCGTGTGAGTAATCCTACAGTGATTACACATGACAGGCTGTCAGAATTTGGACCGGGTCGAGCGGAAAGCAGGGATCAACCACTCAGCTGCCCCTCTGCACAGATTTCTAACCATCACGCAAAATAAAACGGACAGGAAATTCACAGATCTCCAGTTTTCTTTTTTTCTTATTTATATTTTAACCGCCTCTTATTTTCGCTTCTCCAAATAATCAAGTATTTTTTTCCAGATTGCTTAATTTATATTTAAAAAAAAACCATCTTTTTACAAAAGAAAAACTGTTTTCTGTTTTCTTACGAGCCGCTCCTTCTCTCGCTGTTTTTAATAACACTTATGTCACCACTTACACTATGCAGCCAAATCTTCTATACACAAAAAGGCAGAATGAACTGCAAGTGGCATTTACTTTAACACTTTATTTCTCAACTGTTGCATAACAGACATATTTGCAGAAGGAATGAGTTTGACAAGAACCATTTGTGTAGACATGTGGTCAAAAACAGGTCACAAAGGCACTGAACCTAGTTTTTTGCATGCCAGGCAAAAGGGGACAGGATGAAAAACTAAATCTTGCAAGCCTGAGGTCATATCATGGGGTTTATGTAAAAGCATCTTGAAAGAAGATCCATCTGGATACCATATCAGAATACTAAACTGTAGTTGGGCTTAATGTGGTGCCTCACATGACAACGACTTTGCTTCCAAGCACTGGCTACGCTGATGTGGGCTCACTCGGCTTCTGAATGCACTTCCATGCCAAAGTCAGAGCGAGCTAAATTAAGCTGGTAAACAGGTGGCTACATGCCTACACACTCCAAATACTTTGTGTTGTAACCATGTGTGACAACTTTATTGGTGTGCTCTGTGCATGCAAAGACCAAGTCTTTCCTCTCACCTTGATCTATAGTCGCCTGTGATCCAGCAGTGGGCGGCATTCCCAGGTAGTTCAGAACAATGTATTTGGTTTCATAATGGAAACCCTCAGGCACAATGGAGGTGATGGAGGCACAAGAGGTGGAGCCCGAGGTAGCCATTTAGCAGCCTTGTGTCAGATTCTCAGGCACATTAATTCTCAGTCAAAGCTGGAAGTCTGACCTGTGGAAAATGACAGAAAAAATAACAAAGCAGTTGCATAAGTGACAGTCTTCAGTATGATCATGTTTCAGACTCTCTAAGGCAACAAAAACTTTAATAAATTTCAATAAAATCCATGTCTACACTGACTTCTCATGATGACATGTTATTTTACTGTAAAGCAACAGTTACATATAAAAAGCTGATGTCCAACTCAGTTTCATAATCTTCGATGCCCTCTTCATTCACTTCATGTCTTAAAAGGACAAAGGGTATAAAATATTCCTAAATGGGGACATTTGCTAAACAAATGTCTGATATAAAATTAATTATCGCGGTGCAAAAATTATTTTTCAGTATTGTTTAAGTTTGTTATCTCACATTTCCCTTCTGGGATGAAGTGACACCATGCGTCCCAGAAAGTTCATTAATGTCAAGTCTGTAAAAGTTAATATAACACTTCCGGCGACAGCTGTCAAAATAAAAAAGATCTTGCTGATTTATGGAGCACCAACTCAGAGTAATAAAAAATATATGCATTACATATTCATTTTGTTATTTCAGTTTTTAGAATGTATGCAAATGTAGTCGCCTTCTATTTTCATTAAATCGCTCAAAATACTACGATATCACTTATTCCCAATTATCAACCAGGGACATTTCTTTGATACCTAAACAAACTGGTTGAAACTGAACTCCTCAAGCGTCTGCATCAACTGAAATGTTCGTTTTAAGTTATATAAGTCGCTGCTGGCACACCTTCATTGACATGCAAGCTATGTTAGCTAGCTTAACATTACACGCTTCCAGATATAAAATTAAAAAAGAAATAATAAAACTTTAAATTGTACACAATTTCGGGTGAGTTGTTGTTTATTTCTTACCGTTTTTGTCCGAAGGTAACCGGGTGCTTACAAATGACAAACTGAAAGGAATTTTGCAACACAATCACATGCAGAAATAGCTGGTGAAAGCAGACCACCACTGGTTGGCAGCAGTAGCATTCAGCTCCAGTACACAATGTGCTTTGGGTGAAAGGAAAGCCAGCAAAAACATAACATACGTGTTCCTGTGGTACTCTTCAAAGTAAAGTGTTTATTAGCTGACGGACACCAATGTCACGTCTATATTAATAAAGCAACAGAAATCTTAATGTGAGCGTTTCAAAATAAGCAAAACCCGTTAATGACGCGTACCGTAACGACTGTCTGACTGAGAATTGAGTTCAAATTAAAATAAAATGAACATTTCTACAGGAAGTGTATCTACGTCCAGTGGGCCGGATGTAAAAATCCACAATGCACATGTGAGTGACACCCTCTCAGACTTTTCTTGAACCTGGAGATACCATACCTGAAATTGTTATTCAGGTTATTATTAATTAACCTGAAAGTTAAATATATCAACTTATAAGTAAATAACACGTTGAACCTATTTAAATGTAATTAAAGTTTTTTCTCTTAACCACAGACATTCCGAGCCCTTTTATTCTGAAAGTTTAAACCGGAAAAGCAGTCCGTCATGATTAGCTACCTCGACTAGAAACTTGAAAGAAAACTTTGTCCTGTCGACGGTTCCTGTTGAAACAGCCTGCACAAGCTGTCGGAAGTATCCCGTTTTTCCTCATAATTAAAAAAATTAAAAAACATTTAAAACAGATATGGCGCTAACGGATGCTGACGTACAGAAACAGGTAAAATAAATAAAAAAGTAATTAGGATTTAAACAGTTAAGTTTGACCACGTTCAACCAGCCGACAAACTACCAGCTTAATGTAAACACGACATAAGATAGCTAAAGGTCCAAAGTTTTACTAACGCAACTTGTAATTGTTTAATAAGTACTCCAAACTGTCTTTAATTGTTCCTCTTGTAGATTACGTTACTTGTCAGAGTTATTTTGACCTACCAGTTATTGTAAAACAACGGAAAATAACGGCCCTCAATTTTACGTTTAATGCCGATAAATACAAAAAAAAAGGTCTTTATTTACGTCTCATTGTTTGTTAAACATTTAGTGTTATGTATTTTGATTTAGTGTCCACTTAAATTTAGACAGGTTGACATTTCATACTTCTGCATTTGAGCAAACTACTCGTCTCTTGTGACAGATCAAGCACATGATGGGCTTCATTGAGCAAGAGGCCAACGAGAAAGTGGAGGAAATCGATGCCAAGGTAATTATCTGCAAGACAGTCTCATGGCGTGTTCCACGAAACCCAATGATAAACTAATATCTTCTCTCTCTCTTATTTTATTTATTTTTTATTCATTTGCAGGCAGAGGAGGAATTCAACATTGAGAAGGGTCGTTTGGTGCAGACTCAGCGGGTGAAAATTATGGAATATTATGAGAAGAAAGAGAAGCAGATTGAACAACATAAGAAAATGTAAGTTTAAGCTCCATTAATGGCAAATCAGGGAAAATAAAAAACATAATCAAGGGAAATTATTTGTACCATATTCAAGCCAAAGGTTTGAGACTCACACATGTACAATACTGAAAGTATTAATGAGAATATCCCAAAAATATACACAGTAGTTATCCAAAGACAAGTGTACACTACATGTAAAAGGCAACTGTAGCTCAGGAAGTAGAGCAGCTTATCCAATAATTGTGAGACTGATGGTTTGAACCCTTTAACTACATGTTTAAGCATTATTGGGCTGAATACTGAACCTCAAGATGCTCCAAGTGGTAGCGTTAATGAGAAGCACTTTATAAAACACTTGATAAAGCCTAGCTAAAATTGTATTTTTTTTTTTAACTTTTAGCTTATTGGTTCTGTGTGATTCTATGAGGCATTTTTGGATTTATGTCATGCAATTCATCCAGATACTTAGAGATTTGGTGGCTCTTTGTATAATTTGAAAGGGGAATTAGAATTAGATTTATCTATAGCAGTGTTTCTCAATCCTGGTCCTCAGGGACCACTGCCCTACATGTTTTAGAGGTGTCCATCTTTAACACACCTGACTCAAATGAATGGCTCATTAGCAGGCTTGCAAAGAACTTGACAAGCAGTTCAATTAATCTAAATCAGGTGTGCTGGAGTTGGACAGAACTAAAACATGCAGGGCAGTGGTCCCTGAGGACCAGGATTGAGAAACACTGATCTATAGCATAAATTAAGTAAGATTAATGCTGACCATTTTCCCTCCTCAGCCAGATGTCCAACCTGATGAACCAAGCAAGGCTAAAGGTGCTGAAGGTCCGAGATGACATGATCACGGTGAGAGATCAGTACTCTTTTTTTTTTAAAACGCAGTTTCACATAATCTTTGTTGTTTTAAGTTATTACATCTTATCTGCAATCATTTTCCTTTTTCTAATATATTTAAAAATGTATAATTGAATATGCTAATGGGGTGCAGGTGATTTATATGTATGCTTACATAAATGAAGCTGATACTGAAGTGTATGAACTCACGTATTTGCCATCAAACATTGAATCATTTCAAATGTTTAATAAATTTTCTGTCTATATTCCTGCCTCAGGATATGTTGAATGAGGCCCGTCAGAGGCTTGCAGAGATTGCCAAGGACCCTGAAAAGTACTCTAAACTGTTGGAGGGCTTGGTGCTTCAGGTAAAATGTCCAGCTGCTGCTAAAATGTGGTCAAACCAGCAGCTGTGTTACTTCTGTTTTTTTTTAAAGTTTGTGAGGAGTTTTTTTTGTATTGTTTCTTTCACATTTTAGGGATTTTACCAACTACTGGAGCCTAAAGTTACCATTCGCTGCAGAAAGCAGGATGTAGAAATGGTTCAGGTGGGGGTTGGTCTGACTGTCATCTTCTCTATTTTTTACGTGTATAGTAAACAGTGGAGAGATGTTCTCTATTTTATTACTTGGCAGGCAGCAGCTAATAAGAACATTCCTATCTACAAAGAGACAGTGAAGAGCAATATTACTGTCAAAATTGCTGAAGATCGTTTTCTTCCATCTGACATGTAAGATAATTTCCTGAATCTTAACGTAAACTTTAAGCCTGATTTTACAGGGTTACAGAGTTCATTTCTCTTTGTTTGAACAGCTGTGGAGGAGTTGAAGTGTATAATGACAATGGGAAAATCAAGGTTTCCAACACTTTGGAGAGCAGGCTTGAGCTTATCGCACAGCAGGTACAGTAACAGTGAGTGTTGTGTTGAATGTAGTTCCTGTTGTCCGTCTGTAGAGGGCAGCACAGCTCTTTTTATTTTTCACTGAAGCTAAATGACTGAAGCAGGGGTGTCTAACTCCGCTCCTCAAGGGCCGGTGTCCTGCAGGTTTTCATCGTTTCCCTGATCCAACACACCTGAATAAAATCAGCTTCCTGTCAACGTCTTCACAATAAGCCATTAATTTCAGTCAGGTGTGTCAGATCAGGGAAACAATGAAAACCTGCAGGATACCGGCCCTCAAGGACCGGAGTTTGACACCCCTGGACTAAAGTTTAAAAAACATATTAGTACAAAAAAATAAAATTTGATGGTTCTGTCAGGTGGTTATACTACTCAGGTACTTCTATATATATTTTAAGAGGACAATACTTTGAATAATGAATTGATTAATCATGTTGACTAATGAGGTACTAATTTTTAAGTAAGGCATGAAAATGAATTGCTAACAAATAACAGTCAATACATGGTTACTTTTTGCATTTATAAAGTTCCTTCATGTCACCTGCCTAACATTTGTAAAATATGTCTCTAAATATTAGATTTTGTGTGGATGAGGGAGACAAATTTATTAAAATGTGTCCACATTAGAAGCTTTGATAATTATTAGAAAAATAATTGTGCTATTGATCTATAAAATAATATGAAAGTCAATTATACTTTAAAAATAGATTTACAAATGAGCTTTTTCATGTTTACCCACTATTCTTAAGTAGTTTGTGTGGATTTTTCCGTATGTGTACGAATTTGTACTTTACAGATGATGCCTGAAATCAGAGTGAGCTTGTTTGGTCCCAACCCCAACCGCAAGTTCACGGATTAACGGTGGATTTGAGGAGCGCAGTGGGAACACGGCCTTTAAGGTGACCATTGATCATATTGAGCAGCTTGCCAATCATCCGGGTCAAAGGAAACTCTGAATGGGATGCAATCAGTGTGTGTTTGTGTAAACTAAAATGCTATGTAATAATTCAACAAATGTTCTGATACCGCTCGTCTCCTCTCTGGGAGACGTTCAGTGGACTACTTGACTTTGCTGTGGCTTTGCAAATATTTAAAATGTTACAGGTAGAATAACCAAGCTGCATACCAAAGATACTTTGAAATACTTCACTTTCATTTGGTGTTAACTACAGCCAAAATAATAAGAAAAACATTTATTTGTATGTGTATGTCTGGAAATAGATATGCTGCATTGTTCAAAAGAAAGATTAAAAAATCCATTTGTGACAGTGTTATTATTATGTATGAATTATCTTTATTTACAGGTTGTAAACAAACAGATTACTCAGACGATGCTCTCTACGGTGAGAAAATGTAGTAGCCTAGTTACACTACTCACAACAAAATGTGTCTGCATTAAAAATGTACAAAAAAAAAAAAACTTTTAAGGGTGCTCAATGGGATTGGGTAATGGCAGTTGGCAAGACAAGGTGCCAGACTCCCTCCATGGATCTCACGTTTATAATTGTCCTCCCTAAATTGTACCAAAACAAGATTTTTACACCACCAGTTCAATTGAATTCATTTAAGACTTATAGTTTTCATGTTTTAGAAACTAACAGCAGTGATAAGGCGTTGATTGCATTTATGTGTGCACGTCATTCAAAGCAACACCAGAATTACGCAGAAAAATGAACCTTCTTAGATTTTACTTGAACCCTTGCAGGCGGAAGAGGAAGCCAGAGTGGTTCATACGTTTAACCTGTGGCCTTAAAGCAGGAAGTGAGTTCTGTGTTAATGTGTATTGTATGCTAATACAGAGATTAAAGTATTACCATCAGATTAACAGCTGACCTTAAAAAGATTGGTGGTAGCACCTTCCAGTCCAGGGAATGAAAACAAGATTACAGCCTACAGGAAGGAGTGGGAGGAATGTATAACCAGAGCAGCCAGAAGGATGTTAAACTCCTCTTCTAGATGAGACATGGCAAGCCTGAAAGGTTGGCTTTGGTCATCAAGCCAAAAACCCAGCTCAAACTCTGAAATCAAATTTTAGATCACGTTAAACACACTGAGAGGAATATGTGTTGCTTTTATGGTGATGCACAGACCATAGAAATGGTCAGATTGGTAGGCATTTTAGTTAGCAGCTTCAAATAATATGTAGCAGTTCTTTCATTACAAGCAGATAGAATAATCTCTGTGAGGTGAGAGGGACAAACCCAGGTTTGTTGCACCAAGTGGTATCGGGGTTACCAAGACATAATGTACCCTCACACACACGCACACATATATACAGGACCTTGTATAACCAACAGAACCCTGCTGACAGCATGTCAAACCCTAAAGGACCATTATTAATGTGAACCCTCTAGTCCAATTTTAGTAAATAGAACCTCTTAATTATCTCTTTTCCTTTGGTTAGCAGAATGTGGCTTTTTCTCTGTGTTCGCTGCTCATTCAGACGCGTCATTCATTCTGTGCAGATTAAAGCGGGAGGTTATTTGTACAGAAACAGCACAACCACCACCAAATGCCCATCAACGCTATCCCATCAAACCCAGAACCATCTCCCCCACACCAAGAAAGTAAACACCCTGTGCAATGCCAAAAAGAGGAGCGATGACTAAAGCACGACATGCTGCACCCTTCAGGAACGCCGTAGGGCCTTCTCGCCTCATGATGCGCCTGCAAAACACACAAATTGGAATATGCTAGAAAAACAGGAATATGATGTGTTCCAAGGCTTTTTGCATGGATATTAAAAAGGAAATATTTTAGATGACTGTCTTACCTTGTGCAGTCAAGAATACCTCTGTAGGAGTCTTCTCCCTCACCTTTTTGCAAGGTCTGCAGGCGCGTCTTGATGACTGTGCATGTTTAAAGGAAGAACATTGTTTAAAGGAGTCTGCAGCCATTTTGTTTGTTTTCTATGACTTGCAGAATAAATTAGCATATTATGCAAAATTCACTTTCTAAAGGTTTTCTAACAATCAAAGAGCGGCCTCTCTCTCCCAGAGAGGGGCGTGGACAGGAACCATACATGAACTTTTAGAGGTTCAGACACAAACAGCCTGTCCTCAGTTGAGCTCACTAGAGCTACTTTTGGAATGGCTGAAATTAAGGACCAATTTGTTGAATTTGATGTATTACACTTTGAAAACAATGTTGTTGGACCTCTGATACCCACATGAAATTGTTGAAATAATCTGAGACCTTTAAAAAGTCCTGACTTAGGGGCTTTTCTTCACCTTGGCTTTAGTAAGTTGCAACTTTTCTTTTAGAGATGAAGGACTAGTAGTCGTCATGCCATTCAGATCGCTCCTAGTGCCACAGTTACTACATTTTTTTAATCCCTAAAAGAAAAGCAGCATCCTGCCTTTGAAAAACAAAGGGTGAGCTTTTGTGGGACAGTAACATCACCCACACCCACACCCAATGATTGTGTGTGAATCCAGTTCCTAATTAACATAATTAACAAAGTCACTCACATGTTGTGCAGCACACTGGCACACGTTTCATTTTAAAGATAAAGCCATGTGACTTTAGAAATGTCTGATAAAAGTTATCAAGGCTGTATCCTTCTGCTTGTGCACATATTTTTATAGATGGAGGCAGAATATGTTAGTACTTGTTTCAAGGATGGGTAGTCTTGCGTGTTTATAAATAAATGAGTGAAGCCAAGTATTGTGTCACCCACTCACCATCCAGTGGTGTAACGGCCACAGCAGCCACGGAGCCAGCGGAGCAGCCCGCCACAAAGGACTGCCAGAACGGAGCCTTGGCCTGCATGTCTGCCTGGCTGCCTCCTTTCTCCCGCCCCAGAGTATTAAGGTTGGCAAAGAGCGGGAAGTAGATCATTGAGAAGGGGACATCCCTGGAAAATATTCATTTAAAATGTATAGTTTAGGTTGAGGAAAGATAATCACATTCTGCATGGTAAAAACATCAACTGTGAGAGAGTGAGGTCATGAGAGAAAGTCATGAACCAAATAAACTGCAGCATGAAAACCAGACATAGCTGCAGGAGCTATTGATCGGTGTCAGATGAGCAGACGTGTCTGGGATTATAACAAACCCAGCCAAAGTTATGTAATTAAAAATAATCAATTTAAAGAAACAAAATAAAGAGTCAAATACGCTGCCTGGCCAAAAAAAAAAAAAAGCCTGGAGAATCTTTGGGAGGTCTCGGAGAAGGCTTTGCTCAGTGGGCGGACTCTCCATCATCAATACAAGATCTTGGTGAAAAATGATTGCAACACTGATGGAAATGAATCTTGTGACATTGCAGAAGCTTATTGAGATGAAGACAGAGAGAAGCTGCTGGAATAAAACCTAAAGGCGGTCCAACCAAATGTTGGTGTGTCTTTTGTTTTATGGGTTTTTTTTTTGGTGGAGGCTGTTTTTTATGACCAGGCAAGTTAAGGCAGATTTATTTGCAGCACAATTCAGCGACAGGGTGATTCAAAGTGCTTTACAGAATACGAGAAGCATAATATTAAAAACGAAAGAGGAAAAAGAACATTGGATAAAAACAATATTAAAACATGTGCAAGTTGATCAAATAATATTAGAAGAGCTTTGAATATTCAATCCACTGCTAAGAAATCTATCCACCCTTCAATGCTCCTTGCGCTAGACGCTGAGAAAGCGTTTGATAGGGTGGACTGGAGATATTTAAATTACACACTGGAGAAATTCGGATTTAGCTCCACCTTTATTAGCTGGATTACTACACTGAACAAAGACCCAATGTCAAGAATTCGCGTAAATGGTTATTGCTCCGAATATTTCTCTATAAAGAGGGGGGTACGTCAGGGTAGCCCGGTGGCTCCGATCCTCTTTGCTCTCTGCATTGAGCCGCTAGCGGAATGGATCAGAACAAATGACCAAATAGAGGGAATACAAGATCATGGAGGTCTAGAACACAAAATATCTTTATTTGCCGATGACATACTCCTGTATGTTAACAACCCACTGTCATCTATTCCACCTCTCATGCATTGTCTGAATAGGTTTAGTGACATCTCTGGCTACAAGATAAATGAAGGAAAATCCGAAGCAATGATGATTTCAGGATGCTGGCCTGCCCAACTAAATGCCAATGTAAAGTTCCGATGGTCAAAAGAAGGGTTTAGGTATCTGGGAGTGACCCTATCCAAAGACTCATCGAAGTTATACAAATCCAATTACAACACGCTCATAAATCTTATTAAAAATGATCTAGAGAGATGGCAGATGCTCCCCCTTTCTTTAATGGGTAGGATCGAAACCATCAGAATGAATGTTTTGCCACGATTTCTCTTTCTTTTCCACTCCCTCCCAGTCACAGTGCCTACAAGTACTTTTCAACTGATGGACAAACTTATTTCAAAATTTATTTGGCAAAACAAACGACCCAGAGTGAGACTTAAAGTACTACACTCCCCGAAAGAAAAGGGTGGCCTGGCCCTTCCACACTTGAAAAGTTACTACTGGGCGGCTCAGCTGAAGGCCCTGGTCACATGGATTAAGATGGATGAAGACACAAGATGGTTCCAGTTAGAGCAGTGCTCGGTACCAGATAGACCCATGACAGCTTTATTATTTATGGACACAAAAGAAAGACAAAAACTGAAAATACAGAATGAATGGGTTAAATTTACTTTAGGTGTTTGGCAAAAGGTGAGAAAACAACTTAAATTACCCCTCTCTCTGTCCAGAGCATCCAAAATATTGACCATAACCGATTTTATACCTGTAAAGCTCGATAGTGGATTTCATAGATGGGCCAATATGGGCTTAACAAATGTAAATCAGTTGTTCTGTGGGAGACATCTCAAATCCTTTTCCCAGATTCAGACTGAGTTCCATTTGTCTAGTAATGATCTATTTCGCTATATGCAGATAAGACATTATTTAGAGAAACACAAGGAATTCGAAAAAGTGAGGGACCAGCCGATAAATTTTGAGCAATATTGGATTGATATAGAGGACAAAAACGACATAAGGAAAATTACTTCTTCTCTATACAAAATCATTAGAAAGGAACAAGCCGACGGGACATTAGACGTGAAAAATAAATGGGAATTAGAGCTCAATACAGTTATAGATGATATAGACTGGGAATACTCTTGGGAGGAGTGGCATAAATGTCTTAATAGTCCAAACTGGAGGGAATTTAGTTGGAAATTAAGAATGAGATTTTTTAGGACCCCATTAATTATATCCACCTATGAACACAACATTAGCGCCCTCTGCTGGCGAAAGTGTGGCCAAATAGGTGATTTTTCTCACATTTTCTGGGAATGTCCTGTCATCAGCCCTTTTTGGGAGAGGGTAAACGGGGAAATTAAAAAGATCCTGAATCTTAATATAACATATCCTATCCATCAAATAATTCTGGGTGACTTAACATCTGAGGTCTGGGACAAAAAACAAATGTATATATTAAAGGTCTTAGTACTAATTGCCCACAAGACAATAACGATAAACTGGCTTAAACCGCTCCCACCTACCCTGGAACAATGGACTCAGAAACTAAAATCTGTGATTTTTATGGAGGAAATAACTGCAGTTTTGCGACTGAAGAGAGACTTGTACTTGAAAAGATGGTCACCGGTGATCTCCTATGTGGACAAGACATAAATGTTCTATCCCTTTGCCTATCAGTTTTTTTTTTTTTTTTTTTTTTTTTTTTTTTTTGTTTTCCTTAATGGGACTGATATAAATGTACACTTCTAATTGTTATTTCTGTCCTTTTGTAAATGTACTATGCATGTCATTAGAAATAAGTTATATACTCTGAGTGCAACTATGTCAAGGATTTGTTGTCTTAATAAAAGTTCAAAAAAAAAAAACATGTGCAAGTTTAAAAACTCAAGCTTAAAAGAACCAGATGCAGATCTGGGGCCTTATTTATAAAACTGCGTAGCAAAGCAAACTACAGGTGGCGTCTGCTGCGCACTTCTACTTTCAGATTTATTAAAGCGTGCGCACGCACATCCTACACCTGTTTCCATTCATAAATCACAATCAACCCTAAAGCAGGCGAACGTGAGGAAACGCCTTCCCACGCCCACATGGTGGCTATAAATGGTCAGGCCTGTAATACATATTCATCACATCATTTCCATGATGGCTCGGGAGGGAAAAAGAGGAAAGAAGTGGAATTCTTTGGGGTGTGAGATTGATCCTGATGAACCACATCGAGAAACGTAAACATGTTTACTTGTAGGGCACGGTGTGGGCATTACTGGTGTCAGAAAGGCAGAATAGTGGCAGCAGGTAGAGATGCTGTCATCGTGGTGTCAGAAGGGAAGACATGCCAGAGGCTTTGGAACAAGTGGATGGATATCTCAGTCGGTAGATCATCCGTTTGTCATGAGGGAGATCGAAGTTCGAATCCCACAGGGGTGAATCGCTTTGGAGAAAAGCTTCTGCTAAATGACAGTAATGATGCCAGTAATTTAGTCATTTGTTTTAAGTTATAAAATAAAAATGTACAGATACATCTGAGATTGGTAGCAGTTTATTTAGTATAAAATAATATTTCTTTCTAGTTGCTGGGTGTTGCAGCTGGGTGGGCGGTGCAGAGGGACACAATCACCGCTATTAACCAGGTGGACAAGAAGTTGTGGGAAATAAAGACAGTCTGGACAGAAATTAGGACAGAAATTTAAAAAAGCATTGTGTAAGAATAAATAAATAAAAGGAAATCCTCCTTTTGTGTGTTTCGTTAGCGTAGCATCACTTCTAGACCTCCAGCCTCCAGTCTGGTCCCGCTCTGCTGGAATGAAGGACCAAAGCTACTTTCCACACTGACTGCTACAAGCTGGCAGCAGACTGGCACCTTATTTATCTGGATGGGTTTTATAACAAGTTTTGTTTCACAATGACAGAACATATTTTAGTGGTTAAGGTTATTATTAATATCATCTCCTATTTTACTGAAAATCCTGTTGTTTTTAACCCGAGTGTGCGTTCTTAGGAGAATTAATATCAAATGTGCGTCTTCATCATTTCTGCAAACAGCTTTAATATCTAACAAGTGGTGTGAAAGGTAATAGTGGATTGTGTACATTAATGTCACATTTCACAGCATTTCCTTGATTTTATTCTGTACTGGTGGTGTCGCCGTTTCTCGTTTCTCTAGATTTTGTGCGTACGCCTGGGTCAGGGTTGCGGTGAAGGTAGGAATATTCTCCATCCAAGTTTGGTTTTTATAAATCCCAAATGTTGATTATATTTGGCGTACGCTCGTTTTTGTACCTAAGCCAGCTTTATAAATAAGGCCCCTGGGCTCTAAATAAAAACTATTGAAGTGCAGCAGAGAACAGGTGGGTCTTTTACCTGTTTCAGCTGATCTGAGGCTTTCTGGGAGTTTGTTCCAGACATGTGGAGCATAGAAGCTGAATGCAGCTTCTCCATGTCTGGTTCTGACTCTGGGAACTGATAAGAAACTGGATCCAGATGACCTGAGGGTTCTGGTAGGTTCATACTGGGTCAAGAGGTCTCTGATGTATGTTGGTCCTAAACCATTCAGAGCTTTCTAGACCAGCAGCAGAACTTTAAAGTCTATCCTCTGACGGACCGGCAGCCAGTGTAAAGACCTCAGAGCTGGACTGATGTGGTCCACTTTCTTGGTCTTAGTGAGGACTGGAGCAGCAGAGTTCTGGATCAGCTGCAGGTGTCTGACTGATGTTTTAGGTAGAACCTGTAAAAACTCTGTTACAATAATCAAGCCGACTAAAGATGAAAGCTGGACTAGTTTTTCCAGGTTCTGCTGACACATCAGATCTTTTACCCTTGATATGTTCTTAAGCTGATAGTAGGCTGATTTTGTGATTGCCTTAATCAAGTGTTTTTCAGAGTTTAGGTCTGAGTCCATCACTACTGCCAGCTTTCTGGCCTTGTTGGTGGTTTTTAGGTGTAAAGGACCTAAGAAGGATGGAACCTTGGGGAACTCCACATGTAATTCTTGTCTGCTCAGATGTAAAGTTACCTACTGACACAAAATACTTTCTATTCCCTAAATAAGTTTTAAACCAGTGCAGCGCCACCCAGTTCTCCAGTCGTGAGTAATATCTTGTGGTCGACTGTATCAAATGCAGCACTGAGGTCCAGTAAGACCAAGACTGACATTTTTCCTTCATCTGTATTTAAACATATGTCATTAAAGACTTTGGTCAGAGCATCTCAGTGCTGTGGTGCTGTCTAAAACCTGACTGGAAGACATCATAGCAGCTGTTTTGTGTTAAAAAGCTGTTAAGTTGATGAAAAACTGCTTTTTCGAAGATCTTACTTAGAAACAGAAGATCTGAGATCTGTAGTTGCTCATTTGTGTCAAGTTTACAATCTGTAACAGATCTGGCTCCAGAGTCTTTGAGACCTTTTTGAAGAAACCTGTGGGCAGGATGTCCAAGCAGCAAGAGGAGGAGATCAGCTGACGTAAGACGTCCCCCAGATCTTTGCTGTTAATGGGATTAAACTGTGTCATGGTGTTTAAACTGGTTTTCAATGGACACAGTGTGTCTGTTGAACCGGCTGTTGATGAACCAACTGTTTGTCCGATATTCTGGATTTTGTCTGTAAAGAGTTTGGCGAACTCATTGCAGGCCTTGGTGGAATAAAGGCGGTGTAAACGAGATGTATTATGAATGTGTGCATTTCTTTGTGTGTGACAACCTCATTAAAGTAGCTCCTGCCCCTCTATAGAGGCCAGCAAGGCCACGAGTCTTCAGCAGCTCCGCAGTGATGCCGGTGGCTGAAGGCCGCCGTGGAGGAATTGATTGGACTTGTGGTGTAGGGGCCACCAATGATGGAGCTGGACTAGGAGCAGCAGCCTGAGCTGGAGCTGGTACAGGTCGTTGTGCAGCTAATGGACAAAATAAAAAAAACAAAAACTCTCAGGTTTGAAAAGAGACAGCCTAATGCTATGTGTCACTGTCATTATGAATGCTTTCTTATTCTGCCACCATCTGGCTATCTTAGTTATAATAGACACAATCTGTCTCTTTTATATGTTAAAAAGAGTAGGCTGCTTTTATCTAGAGACTTTTATGACCAAAGTTTTACTAAATAAGTCTCAATGAAAAGATTATTTGTTTATTTTCTTATTTATTTTTTTACCATACCATAATAGCAGTTTCAAACCCTGCAAACAACCTACCAAGCCTTCCTGCATCTTGGAGCTGGATTTTAAGCATCTCCATGGGAGTGGTGACCACCACCTGACAGGTCCCAGCTCCACAACCAGCCAGTACCTCCCCCCACAGGGGCAGATGCCTGGGCACACAGAATGGTATTAGGAACAGATATACATTAGGAAACTGTATATATAAAGATAGAAGCCTTCCCACGAATTCTAAGAGCATATTCACAAGCTTTAGATAAGTTGTTGGAGTGATTTTGTCCCATTCAGCTGATTGCAGACACAAATTCATTAAGTGAAAGCCTGGAAACATCATGGGTTTCCAGTATGCTGTGAGGCAGTGTTACTAGTTTTAATAAAACTCATTTAACACTGTTAGCATGGTTGAATGTTGGGTTGTAATTTTTAAGCTAAACATACATGACAACTTTATGTTTTTATGTTAAGTGTGAAAAATTACCCATCCTTAGAGAGCTTCTGTCTGAAGACGTCATTGGCAGCCAGTTTGATTGCTTTTTCTGGCGTAACAAGCGTGAGGTTCACTGCTGCACCTGGACAAGACAAACAGGCCAATGGCAGCAGCACGCAAACAGAACAAACCCAAACAGCAGCTTAGTGCCCACCAATCAGGACTGACGGCAGCAGATGCTGCTTGTGACAAAAAGATTTAGGTCTTGCAAGAGAAACAACAGCGTAGGAGGCAAGACTACATTTAAAGCGGGAGTGTTGTTTGTCACATGGATTAAAAAAGCTAAGAATACCTCTGTAGCATCCAAAGTAGCCCTCCGAGCGCACTGTCTTTGCTAGACAGTCAAACCTTTAAAGACAAAGAAAAATGACTGTTTTTCATATAAAAATGTGAATTCATAATGCTAATCTTAAAAGTGTCCATATTTTTTACCTATTACCAGACATTCAATTAGCTCGTATTGTAATTCTTCATTACATGCATATGTTTGGGTGTATCCCAAATACCCCAGAATCATCTATTCTGTCCTCATAACAAACTAGACAGAGACAACAAAAAGCAGCCACAACAGTTATGTCGACTATTTATTCCCAAAGCAAAAAAGACTAACTTTTTAACATTGCCTTGAGAGGAAGTTGTGCCGACTATTTTCCATGTCTGACTCACAGCGGAAAGCACACACACACACACACACGCACACACACACACACACACACACACACACACACACACACACACACACACACACACACACACACATAGTGGTTACGCCCAACCAGCCAGCACTATTGATGCTTGCCAGATGTGTGCTGCTGTTTTTAATTCAGGGTCACTGTGTCTTTTAAGGACAAAGAGTCTCTTCTTTCTGTTTCACATGATTTCGTCTCAAATGAAAGTATTACACACATCAAACGGATACGGTTTAAAACTAAATTTAACAAAAGTTGCTTCAGTGACCATAGCAACGTATCAAAACACAACTATGAGGGAGTTTTGTAGGAACTCACATGAACACAAGCCCAAACAGGGAAAGAGTTTATTTTGCTGCTTCACTCCTAAGATTCAGTGGAACAGTTTTTAACCCTTTAAAGCCTGACCCAAGAAAAAATGGGGAGAAAAACATTTTTCTAATCTTAATTCTTTAACAAAATGTTTTAAAAATTAACAAAAATTATTGTATATTTACCGTTTCTTACCATGTGATATGTCAAAATTATTGTAGTGCATTATTGTATTATTATTGAATCCACTATGGGGCAGCGGACAAGTATCAGATTGTGTACAACAGGGTTTTGAGCCAAGTTTTTACCATAAAGTAATGCAAAAGGTCTTAGAAGCTGTACAGATTTAAAGGGTTCAGATGTAAAATAAGTAATATTGACATGTTTGTAGCTCAAATGAGAGATTGCTGTTAACTATTTACAACCAGGAGGATGCACCTGCCTGAAAAAGATGTAACTTTAACATTTCTTTTGGCTTTTGGACAAAAATATTGTCAGCAGTTTTTGAGCTAACTTTATGATAACTTATTATTTTAGAGGCCTTTTCATCTAAATAATTGAGAAAGCAGTGCCACAGTAAAAAAAATTAGCATTTAGTTAAAGCGTCTGTCTTTAAATGTGACGTATCAATTACAGAAGTAGATTAACTAGCTGGGGAAACCCCACTCACATTCCTTTGTAGACTTGGATGCCCTGCTGGTTCTGTAGGCGGGTCTTTGCCAGGTCAATAGGAAATACACATGTCACACCAACCAGGCCTGCCACGCCCCCATTAATCAGCTTAGCAGGGAGACTGTGAAAGGATCAACATGGTCACATACACAGGCATAAACAGACCCACTTAGACAAAATCACTGAGGCAAACTGTAAAAATGGCCCCTCATACTGTGGGTAAAACATGCAAACTTGTCAAAGACAGCGCAGGATTTAAGTGAGAACCCAAAAGTTCCACATTTAGACAACTGCTGTTAAGATAAAAACTATTAAACTGACCAAAACAAATCGATGTAGCTACTTACCTAACTTTCTTCTCTCCCATCCTCGCCTGTTTTTGGGCTCCTTGCCCAGACCTACTACTCCTCTCCTCTTCCACCAACTTCTCCCGTCTTCGTTCTCACCACCTTTCAGCCCTTACCTCCTCACCCACACCACAATCACAGCTTCTTTTTAATGTGGTTGGAAAAGACCGCCTTCTTCTCCCTGGCACTGCATGGGTGGACGCCCTCTATTCTGTTGTGGCCAAAAAGACCAGTGTTTGATCTTTTACCCCACTATCAGGACACAGAAAACACATGCAGTTAAGGCTGATTAATTGGTTTTAGTGTCTGCTGTTGTTCTGGGTCTAGAGCTACTCATTCATAATTTTGAATGGCAGCATACCCTAGGACTAACACACTGAGAAAGAACATCTTGAGTCTCTCTAATCTGTCTGCTAAAAGGGATTTGATCTAACAAGGAGGGGAGAACTGAAAATGAGAGCCCAGCCATTCCCGCTCTGCAATTAGAATCCGGTTTTCACAAAGAACTGGAAACGATTTTTAAAGCAAGGTTTAAAAAGATTGAGTTACAAGTTTTTTCTTTCTTTTTTTAATCAGAGTACAGTAGGTTGTAGTCTAGCTTTTTTAAGGGGCATAAGAGACAACAGAAATGCTGTGGAAACCTTCTCTGGAGTTTACAACTCTCGCTTCCTTTTGCTATATTTAATTTTTATCTGTACATTTTTCTGCTTTTCCCCATTCTGACTTGCCTTTTCCCTCAGCTCTCTAATTAATCTCTCTCTTAATCTCTTCACCTCCATTGTGTTTCTATTTTTACCCCACTGTAAACCTTCACTCTGTCCTCTCCTGTCTTTTTCACTGAGAGTAACGGAAACAATCTCTCCTCCTTCATTTTACCTATCTTGATTTGGACTTTGTATCATCTGATGTCATCTCCCAACACCCCGGCAATTTCAAGACCGTTTTATAAAACGGCTAAGCTAGCTGCTCTGTTTATGGGTCATGGGTCAAGAAAATGAGTATATAAAACTCATTTTCTGCCTCTGAACTCTGTCTTTTCTACTGGAGCCTAGTCACATTCTACACATGCCTTTCACTGAGCCGCTTTCTGTGAAACTTTCTTTTGGTTCCATTCACTCACAGCAGTGATCCTGCCAAAACACAGACAAGGGTGCCTCACCCCCAAGCCAACCTCCAGTTTCCCCCAAAATTGTGCTGGAGAACCCCTCTTAACACGGTTTACAAGACACAAGCCCTATGAGACATTTTACAGAAACACAGCAGTGGGGAATAGGGATCTTACCTTTGTTGATGCATCCCACAGGCAGGATCAAACTGTCCACTTTCTTTCACTTCAACACTGCTTGCAGCAATGGTAGTCAAGCGAGAGCGATCTGAGAGAACCAGCCGCCACTCAGGGGCCGTTGCACAAACACTAGCATTGTCCTGCAGCCTAAGTCCCTCCCTCTCGTGGTGACTCTCTGTGTGACAGCCCCAGCAGCACAGCTCTGCACTAACACAACTCGACATAAACTCGTGCATGTGGAGCTGCCAGTTCAGTAACAGACTGCAGGGACAATTATCAATAATTAGAATACAGAGTGTGTTTCTTCAATGACCGTATATACACTACATAAAAGCACAAAGGGTTGCCCATCAGCAATGAGGTCTCTGTTTAACAGTCTGGGTATTACATAACACCTCCAGGCGAACTGAATGCTGCAAATGTCCACAGACTTCCAATTACTCCTAGTAGTAACATCAAGTGTCTTTGTCATTCTTTGAAGTATTTTATTATAGAGAACAAAAAGGAAAAAAAATCTATAAAGAACAAAAAAATGATGTAAGGACATGAATAAGAACATGTGATCACCACACCAGCTCCTCATTACCCTTAAACTAGTTTTTCATAAGCATTGATTGATGCATTGATCCTTGTCAATGGAAAAACAATTACTTTCAACAAATCAGTAGAGAAAAGCTGCAGTTTATTTTCTATTTTCAACTTCACCGTTAAAGCACTTGGAAATATACCAAATACATATAAGCAAGGAATAAAAAAATGGGGCAAAATGTGTGTTGAAGGTAAACAGTAACAACCGGCATGACCCATAAACAGAGCAGCTAGCTTAGAGTCAGCGGTCTGCATATATTTTATTTACAACGGTCGTTTTCACAGCAGACATTGTAGATTAATTACAGCCATGTTGATGGCTGCCATCCACTTAGAGAATGTCAGGGTTTTCTCCTGGTTTTGCTGGTCCAGCACTTACCGGGACACTTAATGGGACCAAGCCATTGTTACTTTTCTGTCTCATCTTTTTTCCTTTAAGGTCAGGTCAAAATGTCTGCTCCTGAAATCCTTTTATCCCCTCTTCTTCTCTCTCTCTCTCTCTTTTTTAACATGTTTTTTGTCTTCTCTTGAGAAAATTCCTCTGACCTCCAGAGGAGGTGGTCATGCAGACAGAGGAGGAGACATTCTTCCGAGACATTGTTTTAATCAGCTGAATATGCCATGTGGAAGAAGTGCATCATGTGTCCATTGTTTCGTTGGAGCCAACATCCGCTGTGTTTTATGGTCTGGGTCAGATGAGTCTTACTGGTGTTCCTGATAAAATATGTATTTACTTCTAATTACATTTACAATGTCAAATGTCTGTTTATTCTCATTTAAAGTTCCTTTTTTCATGTCTCCTCTGAACTTTAGTCGTGTTTTATGAATTTAAACATTTTTAAAGATGTTTTGCTTGGATTGATTTCTGGTTCCCAGGCAGGAGGAAGGAGTAAAGAGGGAACAAGGAGGTACAAAATCTCATTGTAGTGGCATTAGACAGCTTTATCTGGACAGGGGCAAATTATAGTGACAGTCAGCCTTTGCAGGTGTGTTGTCTTATGTTACCTTTTAGACCAGCTTTTTCGTGGACTGTGAACATGAATATATGAACTACTTTGACATCTTTTCTGTTGCTTTTGTTCTGTGTATTAGGGCAGAACAACATTACTTCCTGATGTCTTTCTAGACATCTGATAAGTGTGTGTAACTGATTACTACTGAGTGGTTTTACATTAGATTATCAAATGAGATTATCAAGAGGTGCCTTATACCCATAAAGCTCCTCTTGGCAAAGCAATTTTTTTCGGCACAACTCAGCAGCCAGACCATCATTCTGCTGCCACCATGCTGGACAGGACAAGGTTAAAAAAAAAGAACCAACAATAACAGCTACAGAAGCTTCAAAATATTTCACTACAGTGAATAAAAAATATGTCCTGAGTTAAACGTCTCCACTGATGTCTTTCTCTGGGCTCCTTGGAGTTCTGCAATGTTTCCAGAGGACCCAGAAAGTCAACTGTAAATGACACCATGGCAACTTCTGCCACTTTATGGCACACTGGACCCTGAATAAAAAAGGGAAAAAAGGAAAGTTTCCAAACCATCCTCAGACTGCATTTGGGTTTCTTTGTTTCAGTAACCAACACACATTTAAACAGGTGGTAGGGAGTCAGTTTGGCTACACAGCTACTCTGTATTATATACAAGAATTATTGCTTTTGTAGCTCATTATAGAAACACACTAGGAAGGAAGGAATTCACTACTATTAAAGAATGTGTTGGGAAAAAGTTTAATAATGTAAGATTAGCTGGACTCGGGAGCCTTTCTGAAAGCAAGTGGACAGAGATGAACACAGCTTACCGCTGCATCCAGAAACATGAAATGCTGCTGCTTTTCTCGTCCAGTTGCTGATCAGAAATGTTGCTACTGTGACAGCCATTTGCAGTGAAAAGAACCTTGAGAGACTCTCCCAGCATGTTAGAAATTAAATACCATGTACAAAATATGTACCGTATATTCTATATACACACTTTATACAATACAGTATGTAAAACAAGCTTTGTGTACAGTATAAACTTTATACAACAATGAGCTTGGACACAGGACAAATCCATTTTCATGCAGATGAATGTAATGTTTGCAAAAGGCCTTCACAGACGTTCTTCCCAAAAAATGAAAAATATTTAACTTGCCTGAGCCCATGACCTTTCTTCTAGTGCCACCCAAAGGACCAACGTTACAAGTTACCTAGCTGGTAGGAGAAATTCTTAGTATTTCTGACATGGCTCATTCTTTCAGTAGCCAAATGAATGAATGAATGAATGAATGAATGAATGAATGAATGAATGAAAGAAAAATAATAATAATAATAATAATATTATTATTATTATTATTATTATTATTATTATTATTATTATTATTATTATTATAAGGGGTATAATGTGTGCACTCTCACTAGAATAGAAGCAACTTTTATTGTTTGTGTGTGTTTTTTCTATTTTTTCTGCCACTGAACTTTCCCTATCAAATTATGTACTTAACAAATATTACGATAGAGGGAGCCCCTGTGCAATGTAAGCAGATCTTTCACTTCTATGTTGTTTATTAAATTTCTCAGCATTTGTAAAATTATTCTGCCTTTCGTGTGATAAACTGAGAACCCCTCAGTTTTACTCGTAAAGCTGTTTAAAGTAAATTAAAGAACGGTGTGTTCTATTTTAACAATTGCAGTCAGGAAACGACAAGCTAAATGTGTCATAAATTAAATATAAAGTTGTTCCTCAGCACACAAGTAAAACTTAATGAAACGTAAGATAAATCACTTGAGTCATCATACCTGGTTCAACTTTTTAGTTTCATTCAGCTATCACAATCATTCCCTTTAAACGGTTGACGCATTATCAGGTTGATGGGGAGCTATTGACCACAGGTTTCTTTTTTTGTGATACAAAAATAAATCCAGTCGCTGATATATTCATTTACTACAACTTTATTTGATATATAAAATATATTAACATTATTTAAGTTAATTATTATGTTGACATATAGTTTAATATGTTGAACAAAGTTTTCTACCTCCCCTTTTCGTAGCACAGTGGTATCGCCCTTTCCATCTGTTCGGCTCCGGTGAGACACTGATTGAAACAGATTGTAGCGCTCCGCGGGTCGTAATGGCAACTACCCTAATCCAACGGCAGCGACAACTTTTTTCTCGTTTGTAATGTTACGGAGGCATTATACGTCGCTGGAGAAACCACTTTCTAATGTGAAAAATAAACGTTAAGCATTTTTACAGGTCCGAAAATGTCCCAGGGATGTACAGTTTCAGTGGAAGAGATCCAGTCTTGGTGGGAAGTCCCCGCCATAGCCCACTTCTGCTCGCTGTTCAGGGCAGCGTTCAACCTTCCTGACTTTGAAATAGAGGTAAATAATATTTATGAATACTTGTCACATCACGAATGCCTTATATTGCGGAAATGAAGAGTTGTTTGTGTCAGCATTTTTATATACGTTGTCTGGATCGCATTTGGTCCGGCCATTAGGTTAACCAGCTTAGCAGCGTTCTCTGAACTTACACGTTAACGTTACCGAGGCAATCCTGTTAGGTAACGACCTAGCAAGTTAGTTAGCAGAGCTAAGAGCTAGCTGTTAGTGCTAATTTCAGTTACTTTTAGCGGAAAGTTTTCTTTGCAGTATGGAGCTAAACACAACTTGTCTGATGCAATTTTAAATTCCGATTTCTGTTCTAACTTAGTGCTGCCTGAAATTAAAGGACGTCTGGCGTCTCTGAGGAACTTTACATGGACTCTTGAACCATGTGCCACTCGTTTGTTTTCATTTTGCCAGAGGCTCATGTTAATGTTTAAGAATTGCCTTAATTTAGGTTGCTTAGGCACAAAAGACAAGGCAGAATATGTTTGTAAATGGTGGCAAAATATGACGAAATGTTAATATGCGACTTTAATCTTGTATAAATAATATATAAGTGACTCGAAAATGTTCTTTTAAGTCGCGCATCATATTGAATTGTTGCTCCGTTATTACCTACCATTTAATGACCATTTTTTCTGTCAGATAAAGTTAAGTTCATGTGGTGAGGTTTGAGTTTATTGTCTTGCAAGCCATCTGGCTGGGGTAGCCATAGGGACGCAGATGCTGTTCAGGCATTGTTTGTTCGCTCAAGTCCCATTTTGTTTCCTGAAAGACGGTTTGAACGTTGGGTTAGGTAATTTGTTGGCAACTGTAAGTTACTTAGGTAAAATCGCCCTCACACTTCCTCTTCTTAATCAGTATACACGATCTTTATTGCAGAACTAATACACAAGTTAACTTTTATCACTCGATTCGACCCCCGTTGTTCCCAGAAATGTACTAAAGACTTCACAGTGAAGTCCCATGCGGGTGTTCAAGCTTTACATCAATATTAATCCAGATTGTTTGACCTGAGGAGTGAGGAATCATCACGTTTTAGGGAAATTGATAAGGTCAACATCACACATCAACAGTCTCCATCACTCAGCCATCCCCACCCCCTTCAGCAGAGGAACACGTAGGCATCGGCTTTGTTGTTAAACCAAGTGAGAGCCAGATGGGGGATTGCTGTGCGCCTAGTTTACACCAAAGTTCAGGCTGTTTTTCTCTTGCTCTGCTTCTCAGGATGGGATTTGATTTGCTTGCAGTGTGATTTCATAGTAAATCTTAAAATAAGTTAAATAAATTTGAATGAGCGTCCTAATTATATTTATACACGTTCTGGTGTTTAAGCCATTCGTTTTAAAAGAGGGTCGTACGGCAGCAGCCCACTATAAATAATCTATTGGTCCTGAGCTGCATCACTGAACAGATCACATGTGTGGCTACACCCCTTAGCTGGATTTTAAGGAAACATTGAGATTGATGCAGTAGTGTAATAGTTTGACATCTTAATTGGACACAGGAGTGTTCAAGGTCGTCACTCCTTTGGTTCTCAATTTAATTAACAGTTGCATTTATAATAATTAAAGGAGAGTAAGATTAAAATTTAAACCCGCTGCTTTCTGTTGAAGTCAGTGGAAAATGGGCTGAATCTTGGGTAGATGGTTCCTGCTGTTTCATTTTTATGGTAGAAGCCACTTCTTTTTTTCTGTGTGCTGGAACAAGCTGAGATCCTGTTTGTTGGGTTATGTTTTTCACTCGGCATAATTTCATGTGATTTAAAATAACAGAGTGTACTATTAATACTGTAGATGGTTTATGTGCAATAAATAATTGTCTGGTTTATATTTTATTGCACTAAATACATAAGTGGGCATACGCCAGGCTTAGATAATTAGCGCTGCTGTTAAATGTTTCTTTTTGGGTTGTTTTTAGTATATCTACATCTTAAAATAGCCCACCTGAATCATATTTATGTCAGACAATCTTACTGAGTATTGTTGTTTTGTAATGTTGTGAACTTGGATGTGGTGTTAAAATGACCCTGAAATTTTACAACTTTTTAAGAATGGGGCTGAATTTGGACTCTTGTTTATGTTTTTGTAAAAGCAGCCACTTCTAATATATGTATTTTGTGCAGAGGGTGTTCAGAGTTTTGCCCTATTCCTCTGTGTCCCTCATTATTTGGTTTATTAAGCCCACTTGAGCAGATGCCAGGGCTAGGAGGTTATAGCTTTTAGGCAAAGCAGGCTACCTAGATTAAAAGAAAAAAAACTTACACTGCAGATGCTGACAGTACAACTCTGCACATTTAACTGGGCTTACTGCTATTTTTCAGGTTTATACTGTTTTGAGAATATCGTTTGGCAAAGTCAAATATCCCCACTAGCTTCTGGAGTCAGGACATTTGGATCCAGTATGTTTACTTTCTGAGGACTTTACGTCACAGAAATAAGAGGAAACTGTCAGGTAAACACGTTTGTTTTGCTTAATGCCACATAGCAGCAACAAGACAAGCTGGCTCGGGCACTCCTGAATGTAGTACTTTCAGGTGACTGCCATTTTCCTCCGCCTTGTCTTGGTCAAGGTTTATAAAAACTGATGGGCCATGCATGGATACTTAACATGTAGGTGATTTTTTTTTTCTGTGCTTCCTTTAAAACGTGGTTTTGAAGGATGATGAAGGTGAAGTCAGTGAGGTCTGGTTGCAATATCTCAGTGTATTGCTTGAATTAGTCAAGAATTTGAGATTGAAAAGTGGGAAGGGTAGGAGGCAGGAAGTTGCTGTCATTGGTTGTGATAGAGTGGAAGGCGTTGAGTGATTTCCCTTTATCCTTCTCTTTACTTTCTTAACTCTGACATTGTGCTAGTTCTTCTTTATTGACTTATGTTTAATTGGTTTCTGTTGTCTGTCTTAGCCAACCTGTATCTGCAGAAAGCAGTCAGGCTACTTTTGCAGAATACACATAGCTGGCAAGCTCTTCAAATGGAGAGAGAGGTGTATTAAACATCCTGTTTTGAAATTTTTTAAAGGTACTCATCACTTGATTCTGTGATTGTGTAATGCCACTAACTCACCCTTTAGATGACACAACATATACCAAAGCCTTTCGCATTGTTTTCAGGGAAATATAGTGTTGAACCGATAAACTATGGGAAAATTCATCATCAGCACACCCTTGCATTGCCTTCTGAAACACCATTTGGGCTTTTGCTCTATGGAGTCAGCCAGGGAAGACATGTTAGGGTGTGAGGACTTGTGCCATCATAAGATTAGTTGTGGTAATCAAGAACATTTGAGATTGCCTGTCTAACTACATTAACAACATCGAGTATATTTGTGCTTTTAGAATTTCATTTTCCTCCACGTGTAGGTTCTCAAACTGAATCCATATGATGCAGGTTGTTTCACTGTTTACAGAGGATTTAGTCCTCATTGCAGTTCTTTATGCGTCACTGATAAACCTGAGAATTACCCTAAATTAAATCAAGTAATTACCAGATAAGCCCTACGACTGGTGACCTCTCCACAGTGTACCCCGCCTGTCATCCGCTGTCAGCTTGGATAAAATCCAGCCAGACACAAACCTTCACAGGGTAAAGCGAGTGCAACTAAAGGATAAATGGATGAAACTGGTGGATAAGTATGTGTGCCATCTCTCTGTCCTTGTGCACGCTTCTTTCTCCTGTTTGTAGATAGAAAAGAGAACATAAAAAGTGCCATGATTGGTTAAGAAATCTAACATAAACGATTAATTGGCACAATTCATTAGTTCTCACACCTTGCAATGTATTTTTTTCTTTTCATAATAAATACTTTTGTAATGTTTGACACATTTGATGCGACAATTTTTTTTTTTTACTGTGAAAATCCTGCCAAAATGGATATTGACAAATTCAGTGATCCAGTCCAATGGTGCTGCTGTGGCAGCCCTTTTCTTTGTACGGTGCTGGTCAGTGATAATGGAGTCTGCCCCAGTGTCCCAGGCTACAAAGCAGCTCCTTGCACATTGTTCCTGGGCTGATACACTTCACTGTCACTGGTTTCTACTTTCCTCAGGCTGTAGACGGCAAGCTGGGAAAGCAGTGCAGAGAGGAAAAGAGGGGACAAGTGGGAGGGAAAGGAAAAGAGGGGAAGTGGAAGGGTGCTAGAGATGGAGAGCAACTGTATGGGGAAGCAAAAGCCCCAGGGTCAACATGGCTGTCCCCTTTGCCTGGCTTTTTGTGTCTGTGGCTTATGTTTAGCTTCTTGGCTATGTGTCAGTGAAGTGATGCCTGAAGTCTCATGGCCAGCTGACACTGCAGGCTTCTACCGCTTGATCCTCAGCGAGACCCTGCTCATTGCCAGACATAGCCCTTCATGCCAAGCACCACTGTGTCTGTGTCAGTTCACGCTCCACTGACGGCTTGTTTGGTACATCGCTATGCATTCTAAATATCTTCATCACCTCCCTGTCGTCCTCTCACAGAAATTCTCCTCCTCTTTGGAAAGGACAGGTTTATTATTAAACTAGCCCTGAGTTCAGAAGCCTGCAGGTTGGACTGTGATGTGGGTTGTTTTTCACTCCATCTCTGAAACTTTTCAATGGCCATTTTGTAGGTTTTGGAGATCAAATCTAGATTTTTCTTTAGTGCAAACAAAAATGTTATTTTAAATGTTTGAAAACTTCCGTTTTTCTTTAATGTACATTGTTTATTGATTTGGTTCGACAACAAACTTTGAGTATTTAATTTAACTACTCGGAGCTACATTTTCATTCATCCGTGCAAGCAATCAAATTAATTTAAATTGTCATATCATGCAATGCTTTCACCAATGAAACTGACTTATAAAACGTTATGGCTTGTAAGGGATACTTGGTTTGCATTACTCTGAGTTATTTGGCTTCAAACTGCAGGTACAGGTGTTTCTGTGAAGTGATGTTTCTGATTGGAGGAGTCTGTTTAAAGCCCTGCATCAAAGACTTCAGCAGCAGGTGAAACCCAGGTTTCTGTGACTAAATGAAGCTTGAGGGCATTAGCTATGAAAGCTGACACAGATTTGGTGATTCTTTTGCCTCTCTGAGTTGGAGCACAACTTTGTGCTCGTTTTAGTTCATTCTTGGCTTGTTAGCCAGGCAGTCAGAATTCCTTGTTTTAACAGACATTTAGCTATGGTTCCCCATATTAGTTGATTTACCAAAATATTACATTTTTGCAAGGCAGCCTTTAGGTTCTAGTTTTTATTTCATGTTGCGGTGGTTTGACGAGTTGTTGTCTAAAGAATAAAATATTTTCCAGTCTTAACGCAAACATCATGATTTTAGCTGCTTTCTAGGCCTGGGTGTCACCACTCATTTCCTCAGTTGATTCAATTTTGATTAAATCTGATTCGATATAGATTCATTTACTGATATAAAAAGAACATTGATGGAACCACAAATGGGCGTCGCCCTCATGGAGGACGAAGGTGTTCTGACACCCACACTTTTCCCGGTGAGAGGGTTTCACACCCGCACTTGTTTCCCCTTTTTATTGAACTTTTCCTGCGTTTTGCACCAGGTCTAGTGGTTCTCTGGACCTCTTTCTGTAGCACATCGTGGCTCCTTTTCTCCCTCTCTTCTTGTTCCGTGAATCACGGCAGCTATCGGTGATCAGCTGACCGGTTTTTCTATCACTAGTACCGTCTCTCGTTGATTTTATTTATTGTTCAGCTGAGAAGCTGGAAATGATCAGTTCATGCTTCACACACACACATATTTACCCCACAGTTTTGTTTTAGCAGGACCTTCTCTAACAAAGTAGCTGGCCGGCGTTAGAAAGGGTTTATTCTTCAGCTATGCAGGGAGAGAAGTTTTTATGGGGGTCCAGGCAGGGGCGCTGACCAGGAAAAGGGGTGAACAAGCAAAAACTTTTTTTTTTTTAAGTCTAGCTTTCATAAAATATTGAACTGATTATTACAACTAAAGGGATCATCTTATTAAAAAAGTGAAGAAAAACGTGTTAAACAGTCAATGATATATTTGTAGCAGGTGTTTGGCTGATGCTGCTGTAGGACTTTAATCGCTGCTGCACAAACACACACTTCAGTGATAAAAGGAAACATCTGTTTTTATCCAGATCATCAGTTTTATCAGAGTTTCTCATCAGTGTCGGCTGTTTAACGTCAGTCGTCACATCTGCTAGTTTTATGACAGAAATTATCACCATGGAGACAGTTGGTGAGATGATGCTGGATTAATTCTGCATTATGATCTAGAACATGGTAGAGATGATGCAGAGCAACATACAGAAGTTCATTACATGCTGCATTTACTGACCTTTGGACATCAGATGTTTACCCAAGGGAAGGTCAGTTAATACCAAATATTTGTAGCATCGGCTCTGTTGATACAAGACAGTAGAAACAGGCACATTTCAGGTGAATGGTGATTAATCATGATTAACCGTGATTAATTTCTAAGTTGTGATTAATCTGATTAAATCTTTTCATCATTTGATGGTCCTAATTAAAATATGTTTGTCCTCCCCGGTCTAAAACTCAGGAGCTCCTATGTTATGATTGTTGGAGCATGATTTCATTTCACTATTTTTGCTACTGATGCTTCATAAAGCAGATACTGATGCAGATGTTGCAGCAGGGCCTCTGCTACATGTACATGAAAAGATGTTACGAATGTAAATTATACTGAATGAATGGATCCATATGAACATAAAGTCTATATTTGCACACATTTATGGACCAAAATAAGAGTGTGAGATTGTACTCTGGAAATGTGACACTGCTCTCCTAATAACTTTTTTTTGGAAAAACAAACTAGTCTCAACTTCCTGTCCTGTTCCACTGCGGCCCGCTCAAGAGTGGCGGTTAAGGTGAGGCGATAGAGCGGGGTAAGTGAGAACTTCTCGAGTCCACAAGAACAAAAAAAAAGGTTTTTGTTCTGGTCACTCGCCATGCAGCCTGGTCTGCGATGGGGCAGGAATGACTGCAGGGGTCTGTGTTTTTATGTGCAGGGAACAGCTGACCTGGTTATTTCATATTTAACGTAAAACCTCGTCTGTGGCAGGCTCGATCAGCTGTTCATTAAATTAGTCTCATAAAAACTAGTGGGGGAGAGAAAAGTGGAGGCAGGGCAGGAGAGTGTGGCTGCAGAGCAACAAGGAAGCTGTGGCCGACTTTCTGTACAGCAGAACCTAGAGCTCCTCAGAATCAGACGTCGTTACAAAGCCTTCGCCCACAGCTTCAAAAAATCCTGGAGGAAACCTGTGCTGGATGCTGAAATGTCAAAATAATCCTCACCCACAGTTTGACAGTGTCTGCGACTCTTGTTTTTGTGTGTAACTTTTTATTTTCAGCTGTGTGTGGCCTCTTTCCGTCAGTTTACACATCAGCTTCTCTTTTCTCCCACTCAGTGATGCTCAGCTTTTTACTCTCCATTCCTGTGTGAAAGATCAGAGCAACTAATACTTTTATCCTGCCGTGTCTTTGGACAAGAAAAACAGGCTCAATATTTATATGTCCAGTTTTTTCCTGTAGCATAATTTCTCGTCAGTAGTTCAATATTTGTTGTGGTCAATATTGTTTTTTCTTTTTAAGTCATCATACACTCCTTGCCCGTCCACAAGTTACACAAGACATGTATGTATATATTGTACTCAGCAGACCTCTCCACTGTCCAGTTAGTTTAAATACAAAGTGGGATGGGGCATTTGATGCTGTTGTCATAGTTAACTGTTCATAAAGTTAATGGTGTTGGGTAGAACCAACTTCAGCCTGACTGGAGCTGATTTCACACACTGATTAGATCTGTGAAATGTTGTGTAACAGTCTAAATGTTTGTGATTGGTAAATCCCTAAATAAATCTACGGTCCTTTTGAAGAGCCGTAGTTTCATTTTCTTTGTTTCTTTTTATTTTATTCATATATAGGTACTCCCCTTAAAATATGTCTTATTAGTATGGGGGGAAAAAAATAGGTCAGTTAGTGGCGACTCAGCACTGCATCATTGTGAACTTACTGCCAGCAAAGTGGAATTGGATGAGTGACAACACAGAGAGACACAGTGAGATTTCGACCCCACCAATCTGTTTATTTACACACTGGAAACCAATGTGCATCAAAAGCACATCCGTCCGGCCTTAAACGGGCTGTGTGACAAAGGTCTGCTGTCTTAATGCAGCAGGAACTTCTGTGTGCGGGTCTGTTCTGGTCATGGTTGATGCTTCTTCCTGCTTACCTGTATATTACTTTCCACTTGTTTATAGATACCTCTGCATACATGTAATGCTCATACCGAAACAAAAATAGTCACCACTATTTGGCCAAGTCGGAGCCTCATCCACCATCCTCAACAAGTGAAACCTGCAGCTTTCTCTGACGTCATGCTCTGCCTGCTGTTCATTCTGCCGGGGCGCCACACAAAGGTGGTTGTGAGAAAACGGAATCTCTTTGTGTTTTGTGGATGTGCAACTGTGAACAAACTTTGCATCTTATTCTCTGTGCATTTTTCATATTGTCATAAAAATGTTGTATTTTTACAAACTAATTTAAGACCCGAGTTGGTATGGATTTTTTATATTACAATATACTCTTAACTGTCAGTCTTGCGTCTGTATAATGTCCTCTCCTATTTCATTTAGCATGTTATCCACAATCAAACCTCTAACTTTTCTCATAACCCATATTTACTAAGCTTAATTTGTCCTGCAGCGCTTACCAACCAACAGTCCCTCTACCCAGTCCCCTTCTTGAGCCCCAGCCCCTGGCATCACCATGACTAAACCCCAGATGGTGGTTCTTTCTTTCTCTTCCCCCTGGAGGGTGGAGGCTCTTCTCTCAGTCTAGGTGCTGGATGCTGCTGCGGTGTTTCTTCTGGGAAGATGGGGCAGGGGGGTTGCTATTGATGTGTATGTGTGTGCTTGTAAAGGAAGATTTAGGCCTATTAGATCTGGCAAATAAGTGAGAGCAGACTGCCTGGGAGCATGTCCTTGTTTCTGTTGTTTAGAAAGCAAGTGGATTAATGGTGGAGAATAGGATAAAGGGCTAAGTGTTGCTCCATCATGCTCCAACTTCAGGCAGACACAGTGTCCTTGTTTTCACCACTCGTGCTTCATAACCGAAGATGGAATTGACTTAATCTATGTTTCTAGTCTGAGCTTTAGAGGCTGTAAATTTTTGAGGAAATGAAAATGAAGAAGTTACAAGGGGTTATATCACCAGAAAAAAAACTATGGGCAAAAGTTTTAAGTTTATTTCCCTTTTTTTTTTTTTTTTAAAGAATATTCACGGATTTGTTTTTAATTTCTGTTTCTGTTCCACTCATTGATGCGTCCCCTGACACCCTCCTCTCAGACCAGGTGTACATAATGCCGTCACAACTTTTTCACACTCTTGAGTGCTGCTCAAAGATCAAAAACCTCTTTTGCATGTCTTTAATACCCTCCCTTGTACGCAAAGTGAGGGGGCATTGTCAGATCCTACTGCCCCTCCCCCAACTGTGATTGACAAGTAAGGGCAGCAGTACATGCATCTGATGGTTTCACATGGGGAGTGTGTGCACAGAAAGAGGGGGGGGCATGCACTCTCTGCCAGCCTCATTGTTGCAGCTCTCCATGGTTCCCTCTCTCTGTCTCCAGTTAAGGGAGGCATACCTTAGGTTTTGCTTTATCACTCTGCCTATTTGCAGCTGGATGTGAAGCAGAGAATGGAGGTGAATAACAACCTAGTGGGACCGCAGGCAAACAGAACCGGAGAAAATGCGTCCTGGACAATATTCCAGGCAGAATGTTCTTCCGGAAAACAGTAGGGGGGGAGGGAAGGCAGCGTTGAGAATTGTACTCAAGTTTTCATTGAAAGTGTTTTTAATAAATCTTTTCGTTTTTCTATTGGTTTGGGCATGTAGCCACAGGCACTGATGACATGTTGAAACCCAAATCTAGATAAGCTAGTTTTGGCAAAGGTGCCACTAGTTTGGAGGCTTGTTAAGTTTTTAAACCTACAACCATTTAGTTGTTTCTCCTAAAGATTGTCAGGAAAGCAGCATAAATGTGATTTCTTGCTACAAAATAAATCTATGTCTATTATGTCCCAGCAAATATTCAGTTGGGTGTTTTTTTTTTTTCTTTTTGACCCTCCTTTTTTCTGCTGACGCCATGCGTGTTGGCACTCATACAAATGAATTAGGGGGCTGAGTTCTTTTTTTCTTTCATGCATAGGCTAATGTTAGTGTGAACATGGCAAAAGTTCCTCTGGAGCTATTGCACTGTTGTTGGGAATGTCAAGACCTTGTCACACCAGCCTGACTTCAAAGAGAGAGAGCCAGCGAGACCCAGCGCTTTGTCACCTCACGTTTCCTAGCATTTAAATTCAGGCCAACGCCTACAGCCAATTATCTGACCTCAGAACGTTTCTGATCTTTAAAGAAAACTAATTTCCAGGTTTACTTTGTATTGACATCAGTGGTTTGGTAGATTTTCTTTTCCTTATACAAACAGAGAAAACTTCTGAATTTTCATGTCTTTGTGTGTGAGTATGCCCATGCATATGTGGGTCCAGTGGGATGTCAGCTGAATCAGGAAACCAGGTTTTATACGAGGAAGTCGATGAAGCAGTTTCCTCAAAGCTGGCAGTGGAAGTGTGAGAGGCGCTGCTGCACTGGGTGGCCTTGCATCTCCTGTGCTTAATGATCCTCACCCACACCGTCAGAGTGAGACCAAGACAAAGGGTGTCCATCTGTCTGGAGTGAGCTTGGCTCAGGAAAGATCTGTACAGCGTACATCCCCTCACCCCCCCACAGTGTCTCCCCAACTACAGCCCAGCACCTGTCCCACCTGGCCCTGACATTGACGTCATAATAAAAAACAGCTGGAAATTGACATTAACTTCACAGTTGTGTAGTTTACGAACTATATTTAGTTCTTGTGAGTGTGTCCCACATTGTGGTTCAGCTCATTAAGTCATTCTCTTAGTTCACGTTTATTATCAGTCTCCCACCAAGGCTGTTTTTGTTTAGATGTGTGATAATGGTAGTCAGGGCAGGCAGGTATGGGGGCTACAACTTTTCACTCGACCTCCACCTGATTGTAAATCAGAAGTGACTCTGCTGGAATATCAGCCAACAGGTTGTTTTTAAGCATCAGTCAGATGAATGTGGCAACAGCTCAAAATGATGCTTTCCTCTGATCAGATGAACCGTACATCCTGAGGATGTGTGTGAGGGCGTCTTCCTGTGGTGTTACGACTGTGTGTGTGTGTTTGTCATGTGGCAGGAGGTGGTTGCATGTGGGGGTGGAGGGTGTCGTCAGACGATGACTCCTGGAGGAACCATGTGTGAGCTGGGGGGGTGGAGAAAGAAATAAAGAAAGACACATAGGAGAGGAAGAGAGGAGCTTTTACACAACAAACAGGTCTCCCTTCCCCCTCCAGCTAGCCATGCACACGCCCTCCAACTGTTGGTGATATAGACCCCGGAGGAGCTGTTAACAGCAGTGGCATGGAAAGTGTCTGCTGTGAGTGTAGCCAGAGAGGCCAATCCCCTGATACTACAGGCTCTGTGGATCTGCATCAAGCTGCTGATACAAATGCTTTCTTATCACAACCCCTTCTCTTTTATGCTCCGCCTTACTTGCAGCTCACAACTTGAAAGGCAAACACACGATGGATCCATTATGTGTCTTATAATACAGATTGTGTTCTTTTTCTTAGTTCTGATCTTTCTTGGAAGTGGTTTTTGTCTTCAGTGGTCAAACAGAGGCATTAAATTTCATCCCCAGGCATGATAACCGCCGTCATTGCTGTGCATAATTCAGATTGATTGAGAATACAATCCATCCACGTATGCAGCACCTGTTATCTCCACCTTTCATCTCTAGCCTTGATGTTGTCAGTGTATCGCAGTGCAGATCCCTACAAAATCACTCTTCTACAGAATTTAGTTGCATCAGCATTAAATAAAATATATACTTTCATGTCTCTTAGTTTATCCGTATGCATCGACCTTACCTTGCACAGCATGCATGTCTTTCTGCTTCATCTTCCTCTCTCTTTGGGAAGTCAGCCAAATGACATTTAGATGTCCATATCATATTATTTCCAGCTCTCGTGGGGTAGCATGGTCACCAGTGTCAATTAATCAGGCAGACCCATGATCCATGTTTCATAAAAGGCTTGCAGGATTTGCAATTGAGGTTTCATGCTTGTTGACCAATCAGATGCAGCATGTCAGTCTGTTGGAGTAACGGCTTCTCTGCAAGAAGACCAAAGCGTACCTGTAGTATGTGACTTCTTCATCCTCCTTTTTAACATACATTTTATGTTGATGACAATTAAAAACAACAACAAATAACACGTATGGTAATCAGTCTTTTTCTCTGAATCTTTAATTCAAATGAAACATGGTATTGAATTAATAAGTTGTTGTCTGAAGCCTTGAGTGATTTCTTTAAGCCCAGAGGTTTTTCATAACCAAAAGAAAAAGTCAGAATGTTCGATGTCGTTTGGTCGAAATTCAGTTGTAGCTTTTTTCTTTTAACAGTATCAGCGGTGCCTTATTGATGAGGAGGGGGATGCAGAAGCAGCTGATTTAGTTAATGAAGTGGTTTGTAGAGGAGTTGAATTTTGTAATGGTGGCTTGATGCACACAGTGAGTCTGCTCATTTCTCTTCACAACAGTCCCAGCTTGAGATGTGTGTGTGAAAATGGCTACACACAACACCTACCTACAACAGACACATCAGTCATGGCTTGAAAGGGACACGTGAAAAAGTTTAGTGTGTTTTTTTAAGTTGAAGTAAAACAGGTATAAAAGGCTGCAGAATGCATTTCCTTCTTTGTGCTGCCTGAACGAGCTTTCACTGTAGTCATCCTCATTGGTCATTGTTTATTCCTTGATCTCTCGTCCTTAGTTTTATCTTCATCAAGTGAATTGTAGTTAAATCTGATTGAGATCATGAGAGCCATTTATCCTGCTCGGCAATATTTTATCATGTAGCTTGTATCGTCAGTCAAGTCATTAATATGAGCACAAGTAACCCGGTGCCGTGATGCTGTTTGCAGCAGATCACGAACCATTTAATATCTTCTTTAGGCATCTTTCTTCTTTAGGCATCTTCCATCCTATCATTCTGGCACATGTTGACACATGTTGATGGATTTCTTTTTCCTTTGCCACCTATTAACAGTTTCATTTTACTTGCATATAAGCTACACATGGTGAGTTCTCTGCTACATATGTTAAAATACAAGCTTAGGAATCAACTGTAGACCTTTTATCTGCATGATTGATGACAAAATAATGAAGCTGAAAGTTGTGTGCATGATCCAGTTACATTTTAACACTTAAATCAGGGTTGTAACTTATAAAGCTTTATTTTCAGTTTGGATGTTCCCTCAAATTAAACATTACAGAACCTTAACTAATACATAACTGCTTTAACTGCAACAACAGCTGGACGAGTGTCCAGATTTCCATCTGCAGACCTGAACTGTAACTTCAAAACATACTAAGGTATTTCTGTATAAATAAAGTTTCAAACTCTGTTGCGTGGATGCAGCCCCGTGGTTCTGTTGTTAGGCTCTGTTCACACTGCAGGCTAAAGTGGCTCAAAGCTGACTTCTGTCTTCAGGGTTTGGCATACTCATCAGAATGGCATACCCTCGGTTAGTGAGCATGCATAGCCGCTAAAACTGCAAATGACCCATCAATTTACCATACCATACCACTTGACTGCTCAGATTGTGTCGGCATAGTTAGTTTTGTGTAATATTATACATAATAATTACACTTTGCTCCAGTCGATCTCTTGTATGACTAAAGCTTGAGGTAAAATTCACTTAAAACCCAGATGACTCGCATGAAACTGTACTTAAAATGCAGTTTTTCTCAATCTTTAAGCATATGTCACTGTAACCTATCTTATCAAAACAGCATATCTCTTCATAAACTGTCTTCTTTCTGTGTAGTCCACCTATCAACACGGCATTCATAGCTATGCCATTTTGATAAAGTAGTCTAACCGACATACAAGCCGGTAGCCAGGCCCACAGAACTCCGGGTTTCGACTCCGTATCCCTGGAGGTACCGAGCTTTCAGCCACTGCTGCACAAAAGGTCATTGTTAAGACTTTGCTCTTTTTCTCAGACTCCTTCTTTACCTTATCAGTTGGTCATACCTTTGTCAGTTCTAACTGCACAAGAACTTCCAAATTCAAACACAAACTTGTAGCATCCAACAAAAAACACCCCAAAAAAGTGAGATGGTTCAGATTTTCTGGTACCCTTCTCAGTTTTTGCCTGTAGAAATGCAAAACAATGCGTACTGACCCGTACCGCACCGGACAAGACCCTGTGGTGGAACTCAGCTTGTTTTTATTTTTTTTTTTCTAACTGGGCTTTAGGGAACACACACAAGGTGTAACAAGGCTTTCTGAGAAAGAGAAAAGAACATATGGCAAACTATCACCAGGCGAGAACCCTCACTACCCTGCTGACTCGGGCAATTCAAGTTGTTTTGTTTTTAATGGTTATTTTCAGTCCACATAGTTATTGCATGCAGGGAAAATGACTGCTAATTCTACTTTATTATAAGGTGTGTGCGTCAGCTACAGTAAATCCCAAACATGGCTGTAGTGGGGACTGTGTGTGGAGGGAAAGGAGAGATAAGAAGATGAGGAAAGGAAAAGAATGGGGTGGAGAGTACAGAAAGGGTGTTGTCAGGGGAATAATAGAATGCCTCAGAGGCCCTCACAGACAGTGGGCAGCAGGGCAGGGGGAGGAAAATGGTGTGGAGGAGAGGTGAAGCCAGTGAGAGAGAAACAGCAGGGGATCCTGGTGCGATGGTGGCAAATACCTTCAGGGGGAATTTCTGATTGCAACCAAGCCCGCAGAGGACTGACGTGAAGACACACCTTCTGACTAAGCTTTGACTCACCCTCCAATCTTTTGTTTTGTCCATAGCAGTAGCCTAATGATAAATGTGACAGTGCAGCTTTATGATTTATACTTTTTATAACTGAACACTTATCAGGCTTGCATGTGTTTGAGTCCTATTGATCATTAATGTGAAGCAGCCAAAGTACTACAATTCGCTTACAGCTGCTGAGATGTGTGTGTGTGTGAATGGATGTTGCAAGAGTCTTAGTGTTTTCTTTGTATGTGCTTATTGAAGGGAAATGATCCCACTGAGTTCTGGTTCAGCAATGTCCTTTGCAGATATTCACCAAGCCGAGTGTTAGCACCACACAACTGAGCGATTGGCAGAAAAGGTGTATGGCTGAAGAAGGGAAATGCACACCGAATTAATTCCACTTCCCTTTGCCGTTTAAGAAGTTATGTGGCACTTCAAAGTTGGGGAAGGGTGATGTTAATCCAGGAGCTGCATCGAGCCCTCCTATCTGCTGTACTGTGCTCAAATCTCCACTCATTCCCCAGTCGTGGCCCCTAGCTTTTTCAAATCATGATCAAAGTCCAGTTTGTCTCTGATGGATGGGTTCACTTTGGCCCAGAGGCTGCCTGACAGGGAACCTGGAAGTAGAGGAGTGCATGACACAGGATCTCCGTGCATCCTTCGCATATGTGCCTGTAGACAGAGATGCATTTCTTTCCATCTTTCTGGCAATCAGAGTTCATGGGTTCACCAGAACAGCTGGATAACATATGTACATATGAACAAACCGTGACTTATGTGCAAGATTAAGCAAATGTTTAAGCCTTTATCATCGGTTTTTATACATTTTGATGTTTAATGTTACATGATTTCACTGAGACAATCGCCGTGAGGTATTTTCTGTATGTTTGCTTAGTTTTACATTTTCTCCAAGTAAAGTTTTCAAAACGGATTCAGTCTCGGATCTTTCTTGGGAAACTATTATCCATCTGCCGAGCTGTTGCAGCAGCTAGATCGCGCCACACGCAAGCCATAGTTAAGTCAGTCCCTTCACTAGTGGGCAGTGCCGAGCTCAGAGTCACTCCCGCAAGCCGACGTCAATTTCAGACACTGCGACGTAATGTGTTGCTATAAAGTTGTTTCCAACCGCCCAACACGCCCTAAACATTTGCTTATACCATGGTCTGGGTGAATACTCGATTCTGATTGGCTGGAGGGTGTCCATTAAAAAGTGATAATGGACACCTATGAAAGACTTTTCGGTCAAATAGCCTTATTGTTGTAAATTATTGCGCTGACTATATGGTAGTTGGTAACCGTGGGAACAGAAACTCAGACGCCGGGCTGCAGACGCGCCAGATCATGTCCGTGATGTGCATCACTGTGAAAGTAGGTGCAGGCTTTTTGGGCTCCGTCAGTCCAGGAGAGACGAGAATGGAGCAACATTTTATCGTCCGGCAACATCCCAACCAGCAGTGGTCAGGGTCCACAAAAGTTAAACCTCCTTCCTTCAAACGCCACTATGGACATGCCAGTATCTTTATGAAATGTCACGATCAACGGCAATGTTGCATTTAATGTAAAATAGTTCGCCGCCTGTCTTTCTGTCTTGACTACCTTACTTACATACTTGATACAGAGTAGGGCTGGGCGATATGAACCAAATCTTCTATCTTGATATTTTTTACCTGAATCACGATATGCAATATATATCTCGATATATTTTTTTTTTTGGTCAGTTAACCAAAGATACAGTTCTAATTTACAGCCTTCAGTGCTAAATACACTTTTATTAAAGATTGGCAGCACATGTGCATTAAAACAGCTGACTGAAATTAAAGTAGCTTTATTTTAAATTAAATGCTCCTAAAACAAAATGAATGAAAAATACTTTTCAATGACCATAACAAAAATACAGCTGTGCAAAATGCAAAAGAAAATATTATTTTAACTCAAAATAAGCTATCTTGATATAAACAATATTCCCTCCTTCTATTTTGCGTCTGATAAAGTTTCAATATATTTGAAGATCTCGATATATTGCCCAGCCCTAGTACAGAGTGAATGGTGCATAACATTATAAAAACGAGTTAGGATAGACTTCATTGCTTGATACACATTTAATGATCAGAATGAATGGTGGATAATATTTCTTGACTGTTTGAAAGAAAATGTGGCATCATCCTCTGGACACGCACAAGCTGTAAGAGCTGAACCCACACCCTGAAATGTGTGTGTTACGTAACATAACTGCGGGCGACCGAGCTGCAGGTTCTGTGTCAGAGCCGGTTACCTTGGCAATGTGTCACAAGGAAATAGTCCACTCAGCCGCTTCTTGTGAAAAACTTAAGATTTTAACGCATTAATAATTTATTTTTTTTCTTTCGTAAAGCCCTTCCAGGTGTCCATTATCATAAATAATAAATTAATTTATGATAATGGACACCTCATCGGGCATCATCCCTTACATATAGTCTTTCTTCAAAAGTTTGCACAATTTCTACTGTTGTTTCATCTTCATTCTTCTTCTGCTTTTTTGTTCCGTTCCGGAATATAGCTAAGCTCCCTGAAAATGAACAACTATTGTGGTTGCTTTCAAATTATCTAGATACTTGAATTGTATCATTACCATTAATTCTTTTGGCATAACTATTTAGTGGCCCTGATGTATACGGCTGCATGCATATAAAGCCTCTCGTTTTAGCCAGAGAAAAAGTCTAATTCACATCTTTCTGCATCCTGTTTTCTGTTTCTTTTACCAGGCACAGTTGGCACATAAAATGCAGTATTTATAAATTCAGACACCTGTGATCAGGTAATCATATTCCAGTAGCATAAAACTAATTAGCATAAGACAAATGATTAGTCCCAGTTGCTTTAATCAGAAGTTGGGTTTTGTGTGTCTGTTGGTTCGATACCTTTTGGGTTTTTGATGGAATTGTTTTTGCTTTACCATTACTGAGCTCTGAATCACTATTACTGCTGAACTCTGCACCCCTGTTACTAGGTTTCCCATCAGCTGTCCAGCAGCTTAAAATATGGATTTGCAACACTTTTTTTTTTATTTTTCTTTTTACTACAGTTGTATTCCTTCTTCACTTTCTCAGGTTTAATTATTTGGTCTGGCATTTGGAGCCCAGCGTTTGCCAGCGTCTTTGTCACGGTTTGCAAAGACAATTCTTTTTGGTTCCAGTTGAGAACTGGCTTTTCAGGTTTTGAACCAACTTTTTGTGGTCTGAATGTACTGGATGGTTCAAAAGTAGTTTTGGGAGCAGGCATATATCGGGTGTGTAAGCTCCAGAGTGTTGAGCTGAGCTGGAAGCCAAAACTGTGAACTGGTGTATTTCAGCCTCTGGTTACTCAAGGGTGGTTTCAGGGCTGGGAATCAGCAGAATAAAGGTTTTTGTACTTGTACTTGTACAAAACAAGTCAGAGGTACACAGTTTTAAGCCATACAAACTTCTCTTATGTTGCTTTAAGGGGGGGTGGCACAGGGATTTAGCACCAACTGGTTGAACAGATTCTACAAACTTACCTCTTTTTACAGCTTCAGGACAGAATTTTGGTTGGCAAACCTTAGTTATCTTAATGCGTCGAGACTAAAGCCCCGTTTACATGACCTTTCCATGCAAAACCCCCAAATTTTACCATGGCATATTTGGAAAGAACAGTGCAGTGAAAACTACCTCCTTGCAGACTGAAAACGTAATTAGGGCTGGAAACGGTGCAGTGTGCATGCCAGGCCTGTAGTAAGCAGTGAAACTTTGCAATGACACACCCAACATGTGTACTACATCCTCATCAGACCCGAAGATAGAACAACTGCTTGTACTGAGGCGTTTCTTCACTGATGGCATAAATGTTGCTTTAAGAGACCAAAATAACTTTGAAAGGTCCAGCAGCACAATCTGAACATGGAGGTCCACCATTGTTGTGGCCGCGTTGTTTGCAGGTGTAAACAGGGCCTCGGTGCACAAATGCATGACGTCATTGTCGCCAAAAGATTCCAGTTGGTGTTAATACAGACAGGATTGGCCTTGTGTTCTCTAACCTTCTGGCTTTTGTCTACTTAAAACTCTGTTACTGTGGAAACAAGAGGCCAAAACTCAGACTTTTGCGTTTTACTGTCATGATGTTGTTGTATAAGCAGGGCCTAATAATAAGTTCACTCCGGGCACTTCTCTCATACTAACTCGCCATATTTGGTATTTTTCTCGTATGTCACTTTAAATTTACATTAGTGTGCTTGTAAACATAATTATCCGCTCTTCCTCATGTCATGAGACTTGGAGGATTTTTATCTGTTGTCATCAAATTCAATCTCCTGGTATGTTCTGGCAGTAGCTTAAGAAACAAGATGTCTTTAGTTTTTCCCTCATGCTCATTTTCTTTCTAACCTCAAGCAGAAACATTCATCTTATCCTGTTTTTCAACTTCTCTCGGTCCTCCCCACCTCCCTCTCTGTTTTTCATTGGGCTGACTTGTTGGCTCCTGGCTTCCGTCTTTCTCTATGGCCAGGAGGTGTGTACGCTGACCTTTTGTGGCCTCTGAGTTCAACCATTTTCCTCCAGGGAGAGACGGCACGAGAAGAGACAAGTGGCTGCACAGCAATTAAACATACCTCTATGCCACTGAGATCATTTTGAAGCTTTTTATTTTTACCTTGAAGCTCAACGGAAAGTTGAACACTGATTAATGCTGCAGTACTTTTGAATAAGAGAGGAAGATGAACATGAAGAAAAAGATGTTAGTGAAAGCGCAGTTGACAATAGGGATGGAAACTGGTCGCCTGAAAGCATTTATGTTCTCTTGCTTCTGGAGAACCACTGTTCAGGGTTCAGCTCAAAGGGTTCGCTTTGCATCCTGTAAAAGTGGACTTGAAGTCAAATGGCCACTACATTTGCATGTAGAGTCTCTCAACCTTCCCTTTAACCTCTTTCTGCTCCCTCACCTTCGACTGCAGAGAGGGTATTATCAGAGAGAGCAGTGCATGCTGGATGCTGTGTCTTGGTTGGTCAGCAGAAGAGGGGAGGGGGCATGTCTGTGTTTTAGTTCTCGGCCCCTGCTGCCTGCCATCTTCCCTTGGTGCTTTCAGGTCTTTTAGAGTTTGCTCTGCCAGTTACTGCCGCTTCATAAAACCTCAATGGCTGAAACACAATGCCAGGCAGGAAAAGGGTCATGGCTAAACTTGAACCTTTGCTGCAGCCCAGCCACCACTGGTAAACCAAGAAACCCACATGGCACAAGTGGTAAATTCCAACCATCCCTCCCACTGCTTACCGCTGACATCTTTCCTTAAACTGATAACAAAACCTGCAAATGTATGTGTCCCACTTTCCATGTGTCATCTCATACCTTGAATGCATACTCTTA
This sequence comes from Melanotaenia boesemani, assembly GCF_017639745.1. Taxonomy (NCBI): domain Eukaryota; kingdom Metazoa; phylum Chordata; class Actinopteri; order Atheriniformes; family Melanotaeniidae; genus Melanotaenia; species Melanotaenia boesemani. The sequence continues at coordinate 35,460,012 of NC_055691.1, forward strand.
ATTTTTGACTCAAGTTGGTTGATGATCTAAAAAGCACCTGTTTTTCCTCATGATTTTTCCTGTATTGAAAGGATTATCATTTAAAGCTCCACCGCTTCAGCAATTTTGCTGCTGAGCTGTGGAAACATTTAGTTAAATCTGATACTTGGTGCACCTGTTTCTTGTCTTCAAACATACTTGCAGAGTCCTTCTCATGTAACTTTGTGCTTTTTTGTCATTTCCAGGAGCTGGAAAGAGCCTTGTCAGAGCAGGACTTTGAGTTTCTTGGGGACCTCATTGCCTGTCTCCTGCAGGGATGCTACCAGCGCAATGACATCTCGTAAGTAGACAACTTCTTAAGAGCTGTTGAGAAAAGATACCAGTATGCTAACTAAAAGCACACATGAACACTGTTATCCCACCTCTCCTTGGCTAATATGAACAAGCAAAAGTGAGCAACAGCTGCATAGCAGGTGGCTTCTTTACATGATATTACATGACCTCTGTGAAAAAGGCTGCTGGCATGGTTTTACAAAGGCATGTTATCCAATTAAGAGTTAAATTGACTGATATTAACAGAATTTTCTTTGTAGCTAATGAAAACGTCTATATTTTAAGAAGTATTATGGTTAAGTTTAACATATCAATTCTAAAATTATTCTCCAGCAAATCCATTTAAATTTAGTTTAGCTTTATTCTCAGTCGGATGCTGTGCTGAATATGGTTCAGGCAAGGTCTGCGATTCTAATGGTTTCTAAATGATTTCCTGCTTCAAATTCTTTATGTACTCTCTCACTAAACTAATAGAAAATTATACTGTAGTATTTGGCTTTAAGTGTAGTGCAACTAAACACAATTTTCTTTTGTAAACAACACAGAAATATAACATGCGTCGAACCACTAGTAGCAAACAATGCCCCAACTACTAGTTTCTTACATTTGAGAAGGAATCTTCGAGCATGCTTCACTTAACAACTATTAAAAAAAATAATAATAATCTGGGACCCAAAAATGTTTTTGAGTGTTTTTACAGAACAATTTTTGAAAATATAAATTTAATATTGCAGGCCAGTACAAAAATAATTTGCACTACTGGGACTGGTATATTGCAAATGTGCCTCCGTATACAAAAGAAAATTTGTATAACTTTAATACATCTGGGCTTTTCCACCGTTCACATGGACCCCATATCTTTAGCCACGTGACCGCGTCCATGATGGCTTTCCACTGGCGCTCTTTGTCATCATACCAGCAGCTGTGAAAGTTATTCCCCTGAAGTGGGGTGTGAGCCACCATTGTCTTGTGCATCTCGTAGAGCAGGGATCCCCAACTCCGGTCCTCAAGGCCCACTGTCTCGCAGACTTTCAGTGTTTCCCTGCTGCAACACACCTGACTGAAATTAATGGGTCAGTAGCAGACTTGTGCAGAGCCTGTCAGAGATCCATTTAATTTGAAACAGGTTTGTTGCAGCAGGAAAACATCTAATACCTGCAGGATAGTGGGGTACGAGGACCAGGGTTTGGATTCACTGTCATAGCAGGCAGCAGTTCTCCCCCTTGGCAACATGACTCTGCTTGAGCTGCTGAAACTGGCTGTGCTGCAACCTTTGATAACAACATTTGAACAAGTTTAGCAACATAATGCTACTAGTTCCAGGTCTGAGATGAGACGAGAAAACCAGTTCCAAGTAACAAAGGCATGATGCCTCTCTTAGGAAGAGGTCCTCCTTGCTAGCTGCATGTTTTTTTGTGTGTGTGTGTGTTTTATTTGAATGTGTGTGTTTTTGTAACATACAGGTGTGTGTGTGTGGGGTGGGGGGCTCTGAGCGTTAGTAGTGCATATTAAAGGGAAAAAAACCTTGATTTTAATAAAAACAAATTGTCATAAAACTTGAATTAATGAACACAATCGATTGATCGGCCGGCCTAATGAGACGATTAACCTCTGCTGCTTAAAACTGCACTGACTTAGATTCTTTTCAAGATAAAACGTAGGACTTAACCTTGCCAGAACAACGGAGGGGTGGACACATCTCCTGACAAATTTCTAATGAAACATCCAAAGCAAAGTTGATAGTGGAATAGTGGCTAATAATAATGGATAATAAGACTTTATCAGATCTAAATCTACCTGCAGATACAAATTGAATAACCTGACTTGACTTGAACTGAAAGGGCAAAAGAATAAATTAGCGTTCAGAAATCTTACATTATCATGACGTTCAGATTAGTCATAGCATCTGTCATAGGAAGTGTGAGTCAGTGGCACAGTAACTCACTGAGCAGGCAACTTGCTTAAGAAGGTGAGTTAAGATGATGAAATAATACTATACTCTCACATGAAGGCAGCACAGCCGATGAAACTTCTCTCACCCCCTGATTTTATGTGATGGGAGAAGGTGACTGTAGCAGAGGTTGTTATTCAAAACCACAAATATGTGTCGTCTTTTCTCATGGAGTTTCCCCTCTTATACACCTCCTACTTCACTCCATCATTAGAAAGTAGCATGGTACAGTGCACAGATACACATGGAGGCAGGAGCGATCCAGTTTTTCCACCCAGGCAGCCGGTAACAGGAAGACAGCCTGCTTTATTGGACTGGACAGGCGCTGGCATCCTGGGGGTGGCTGCTCAGCACTGGCCTTTCACAGCGCTGCCCTTTTCATCCGCACGCGTTAAACGCTCTGCCGGAGCGGGGGAAAGGAGGGAGGGAGGATGTCGGAGAAAACGAGGGGACAAAAAGGAGAAGGGAGATGGGGTGGTGAGAAGGGGGAGCCTGCAGCTGTGTGAAAAGTGCACACTGCTCTTTCAAGATAAGCTACTTTTTTCCTGCGCTGTGCTGTTGCATCGATGCTAACCCCTGCCCCGAGTCCTTGTTCTGTTCATCTGAGGTGGAACTGAAAAGTACAGATTAATCTGCTATATCTGAGCCGGAACCTACATTTATTTACCAGATCCCGCTCAGAGATGAGCTGCAAACCCAGCTCCCATTCATAGAAACAAGACCCCTTTTCTTCTAATTTTCTTCAGCCACAATTTTAGATTGAACTTAGTTTTTTCTCCTGCAGCTGCAACTTCATAACACACTTAAAAAATAACAAAGTTTACCAAAGTGCAACAACTTACAACATACCATTAAAATAAAAATAAATGGCATATGACCTAAACGAAAGTTTGTGTAACACACAGAAATTTCCACGTCATGTTTAAGTTATTTAAGGCTTCAAATTGATGAAGTATCTAATTAAACAAGACAAAAATGTTATTCATTGAAGAATATCACTAATATTGGAGGATAATTGTATGTGAATAATATTGCATACCTGTGAGTAGCAAAGGTTTGCTAATCCTGTGGGTTTGTCATTGATTTAAAGACGTCCAACCTTTTCAACCAGTCGGGCAACAATCAGGCTTCCATCTGTTTATTGTAAATAACCTGCATCCATCACAGTACGGCCATTTATTTATTTATTTTATGCTCATTAAGCTGGAAAAGTTTACAAAATCATCTTTAAAGAGTTTAAACTGAGCCAAGCTCCACTGTAAGACCACAAAGACGGAAAAATTTAATAATCCACAAGCTGCAATGTCACAAGTAACCCAGTTATAACGGGCTCAAGGCTTCACCATCGACACTGCTGTCTGTACACAGTTTGATGTAAATAATACATGGACATGTTTTGTGCACTCATGAGACCAAAAAACATTTTATTTGGAATGGGAGGCATTATGCTTGAAGAAATTAAACTACAGCTTTGTAAATGTAAAGGAACGTTAGGAATTCCAGTGGGTAATGTGTCTTTCTGTAAATGCTAAGACTTAGAGAATAAATATTTAAATTAATGAGTTTGTAGCAGAAAAAAAGTGAAAGTAGTGGAGTAGAAACTTACATAAGTCCTGAGTGAATGGGTGACTGGTGGACATCAAGCACTATGAGTGGTGTGAGACTGGAAAAGCACATATAAATAAATAAGGTCCATGACAACGTTAGCCACTAACAGAAATGTAATATTAGATCAGTTTGCTTTTAAAAGTTTGCTTCCTTTGTTCCTTTACCTTTGTTCTCTAAATCCTAAAACTCAGTCTAATTCAAAACAAAGGAATCTAGCACACACCATGCTGTGAGCCGGCAGAATGCCTGATGGTTCCTCAGAGATGTTAATAAAAGGTACAGGCAGACTTCACAGTGAGACTTTTGTTGTGCTTTTTCTTTTTTAGGCCCAAGGCATTTAGCAGCTACCTGGAGGACATCATCAGCTATCGGTGGGAACTAGAGGAGGGGAAGCCCAACCCACTGCGAGGCGGGCCTTTTGACACGCTGCCACCTCGTACGCAGGTGGAACTGCTGCACCGACTCTGTGACTACCGGCTGGATGCTGCTGATGTCTTTGACTTGCTGAAGGTGCTACTTGGTGTATTGTTTGGGTTTCCATTAACAGCAGTAATGCTACATGAGATGTTCAGTATACGGTAACACACATCAGTTACATGAGCTGATGATGTTCATAGTTGTAATCTCTTTAAGCAATGTTTGTTTGACAAGTCAAATAACATTATTGTACTTTAATGTGGCGTTTTATGTAGTTGATTATATGTTGTAGTTATTTCTTTATAACAATATTTATATGAATGATGACGGATCATTTAAAAACAAATGTCCCCGCCTGCTTAAGGGTCTGGATGCAGACAGCCTGAGGGTGGAACCCCTGGGGCAAGATGGAAATGGAGCCCTCTACTGGTACTTTTATGGCACTCGTATGTACAAAGAAGAGCCGGTGAGGAGGACACCAGAGATGTTCAGGTAAATAAAAAACACTCGTTTCGTGTGTCCTGCACACCTAAAAGAGACTGTTGTCACTGGTCATGTTTTCTGTGCTTGAATGCTGGATGCAGTAACAACATAGTTATAGTAGTGGCTTGATTATTCTATACAGACTTGATTCAGTTGCTAATTACCCTTCTTATCATTTCAGTTATTTTATCCCTTTTATTTCTTTTTCCTCAGCAGTGAACCGACTGAACTGATGTTACTAGAGAAAAAGAAAAGAGGAAGACCACTAAAGAAAAGGAAATGGGAAGATCCTCATCTAAGGTTAAAAATTTAAAGAATGAAGAAACAAACAAAAGAAGATGAAGCAGGAAGATGCTGACATGTGGAGCAGTGCGTTTGCTGCACAGATGTACTGCTTATGTAAAAAGAGAACATGCGTTTAACAGCCACAGCAGCTGTGATTGTGGTCTCCATGCGGCTTTTGAATGCACACATATTAGTCAGGGTTTGTATGTATTTGGGTTGAAACAAAAGTGTTATAGGAAATGATACACGAAACAAAAAAAAAAAAAGTTTGGGGTATAAAATCCTTTTCTCTCCATCTCTTGTCAACAAAGCGTAGCCCAGACTTTCTAACAATATCTCATTATTTTCTATTAGTAATAGTACTTCTGGAAAAACAATTATGAGGACTGGTTTAAACTCTGATGCTCTTTCTTGGTAATCTTTTTTTGGATTTGTTTAATCTCTTTAATTTTGGTCTCTTTTTAGTGATGAAAGTGAAGCCTCAGAGGTAAACACAGAAAATGGACTGGAAGACTCTCCCCAGAGCTCGGGTAAGACCTTGTACACAAGTATATTTTTATGATGACTGTATTGGAATATCTGTGTATTTGTGACGACACTCACTAAAAAGTTTCAGCTCATTTTCCTTAGAATCAATAATCCAATGCCTCGTCTTCGCCTCTGCCAGATCTTAAACGAGGAGCCTGGTCCCTTGTGTGTGATACAGAGGAACAGTGGATCAGCCTGGCAGAAAGCATCAAGGACAAAACCTCCCCACAGGACCGCCACCTCTACCGCGTCATCAGCCAAAACTTCCTGCCTGAGATCAGCAGCATGATTGAGCACAAGGTCAGACCCCAGGAAGACTGTCGTCCACCTCCATCGCAGCATTTGAAGCTGACCTCCCTTTTCGTTATGTGTTCATATTCACCATTTATTAGCCGATATGTGTGTGGTCCATCTTCAGAAATCCTATAGCATTTGATTTTAACTCAATCTAATGTGGGTGGAAATCCCACCGTAGTCTTTCTGTTTTCTAGCTCTCATGATGTGGGGGGCAGTGCTCCCTACTGTAGTTTTTAGGACCTTTCATTCTTAGTTATAATAAGCTGATCTCTGTCCTTAATTTTCATCTCCAGCTCTGTAACGGATGTCCTATGTTGAGCCTTTTTGTGAAGAACCATATTCTCACGCTTGCTTTCTTTTTAGGCTGCATTACCTTGAGTCATGCTAATCTGGATAACACCTAAAACTGGGTGTGAAGTACCCCAGGGGAGATTATACTCATACTTGTTCCGCCGTTCAAGCATGTTTAAACTTACACAGCTTTCTCTACTTTGCTTAGAACAGGCTTCATAATGGATTCCTATCAATCCTCCCTAGTTCTGTTTTTTGTTTGTTGGAAGGTTTTCTTCCAGTTTTGTACCAAAATAGTCGCTGACTTTGCGTGCTCACCTTTAGTACGGCAGCTTAAAGAGTTCTTTTAATCTTGCTCTTCTCTTTGCTGTGAGTTGGTTTCAGTCATTTAAATGGATTTGATCTTTAATTCCTCCAACTGCTCTGAGTTACTTTCTGTTTTCATCCTACCTGTTTGTTCAAAGGTCACTGGGTGCTGTGATGTATAACCAGCACTGACTGTTGCTATAGAAACCCCGTGAGCCTTTTTCCCATCATCATCATTATCAGTGATGTAAAGAATCTTGTTGGCAGCTTGATGTCAGGAAATGGGTCACTTACTAATTGCAAATGGTTGAAAGCGGTCTTGTCCTTCATCAGTTGTACACTATTACTCACACCACCCTTCTTAAATGGCATTCAGAACATCTCCAAGTGTGGCTTCTCCCTGTTGAATGTATTGGAGAAGTATTCTGCTGGTTATTCTGGTGGTGTCCATCTAATAGATCCTCTTCTGGGCTTGCCAGGTAATGGATATCAGAGATATTTGGTGAATCAGCTTCTATGAAATCTTGACACAGAAGCACTTTTTAGACTATAAGAGAGAAATCTGTGTAAAGATAACTCACTTCAAGCCCCCTGTTGTTTTGAATTTGCTCAAAGAAATATTTTAAAGGGAAATGTTTTCCTTTAATGATGTTCTTGTTTGCAAATAAATCTCACTGATGGAAAAAAGAAAATCATTATTTTTATTATTTATTACATCACTACGTCGTGCTATATAGATTTTTTTCCATTGATTTGCATATTAGGATCAAATTTATTCCACGTTAATGGATGCACACGTGGGCTCTTTTTTGCTCATCACTGTCTAATTATGAAATTGTAATATTTTAAGCCGTTAAAGCTCACTAAGTTGAACATAATATGTGGCTTTACATTAGAGGCGTATCTCTCTTTATGTTGCTGTGCACGGGGAAGTATGTCAGTTGTAGTTTGTTTCTGTCTCAAATCTTTCCCTCCATGTAACTCGGGCTGCTGTCACCAGCCCTTTAATGGGGCCCTGACAGCCAGCAGGAGCTCACCTTGAGGCAGGAAGGGGGCCTCCTGAGTGACAGCTCTGCTGTGCTGCAGGATTCTCTCGACCTCTCTCTGGTGACACCAGGGCCACTCTGTCTTATGTGTGGTGGAGGAGGGGGATTAGTGCTGGTGGTGATGTAGAGTGGAATTGTGATGCCTCAGGACACGTCAGTGTTTTCCACTAAAACCAGGCAGAGATTGAGTGAGCAATGAGTTGTGGAGGTTACTATACACCAGATCAGAAACATCTGTCTTTCCTATTCCTTTTATCTTCTTTCAAACCTTCTCTTTCCCCTCTGCTTTCTCACCCCCCACCCACATTTTCCTTCCTCTTGGCCTCACCTACACACACACAGGCTTCATGCTAATGCATGTTTTAGACCTCACATGTTGCTTCATGGATGCTCAAGTGCCTGATTGTCACACCCAAAGTTATTTATGGCAGACTGAGTGCTTCACTTTCCTGCTAACCAGATGGAATCTGTCACACCCGAATCAATATCAAACTCTACTGAGGTCATTTATGGACTGAGGTCACACCAGTCTGTGAACCAATCCACAGTCTGGACAGTGTGATGCTACTAATCATAAAAAGGCTTGTGGTACCATAAAAGCCAAAATGTTGTCGCAGAATTACTAGAAACTTTACCTGCTGTTCAGAGTTGCCCTGTGAGCCCACTGCCACAGACGGATCAGTCAACAAGCCCAGCAGAAAAAAACTTGTGTATAAAACAAACTCCACGTTGGTAACGGCCATGGCAGACGACCACTGGTGCTTACCAGAGCAGCGCCGAGCTCCTGTAAATGGATACCAGAAAACCTTTTCTACTTTATCATTATTGAGTAATAATCCTATTTCTATCTTTGAAAATGGTTGGATTTAACATCCAAGAAATGCACACAAAAGACACCTTTGTAAACTTTGTAAGCTTTTTTTTTCTTTATATCCATATTTGACTTTTTTTCTCCCCTGTTTTCTATTCTCTTGCTCAATAACATTTGAGCCATTTCCCCACCGTGGGATTAAATAAAAGGTGAGCTTATCTTATTATAATTCAAATGAATGGCTCTGAAATGAGTGTATCGTATCAGCAGGTATCTAAACTCAGGTATTGATTTTAACAAAAATGTGGAACGGTGCATCTGTGGCCCCTGATATAGATGCACTGTAGTTTTCTGATTAGAGGGCTCATCTTGCTGAAACTTTGTGGCAAAGTAGTATTTGGGTAAATGAAGCATAAGTTAGATTTTTTTTGCAGATTTATTATCTTTAAAATGGTCAATTAGGACAAAGACTTTGGCAGAGGGAATTATTTTCAGTGGTCACCTTTAAAAGTTGTTGCTCAAAACATGCAGGATCGGTAATTATTTAACTGACCTTCAAGTTAGTGATTACATGTTTTTAATATATATGCAGGGTGTTTTCTTTTATGTATTCCCTCGTCTTAGCTTGGTGTGAGACCATTTACAGCAAAGAAAGGGTGAATTGGGGGAGGGGAGAGCATAATCACTTACCTCTCAATAATCTGGGCTCTACAACACCCAAGGGCCAATAGTGTGCTGGTTTCCATGTAATGGTTTTGTTTTTACCTTGAAGGTTCAAATAAATAGCTGAATATATCATTTTATCTGTTTAACAAAGTAGAGTTAACATTTCAACGTAAAGTGAGACAGAATATCAAGATATCTGAGAATGTGAGAGAGCAGGTGAAAAAAGTAGAGCCTAACTTCATTTATCTGAGCTGTTTCTCCTTTTCCTTCTTCTTTAGGAGCGAGAGCAGAAACAGAAGCTACTAGATCCAACCCCAGTTCGCATTTCTCAGCGGTTCTCTGAACATCACATTAAACCAGAGGAGGAGGTGAGTTGTTTATGTTGTTATAAGTAAGCCACTGTCACAGTTGGAGTTCAGAGTAGATAACAGACTTGTGTATGTGCATCCAGGACAGTGTCAAGGCTGTATCACAGGAAGAGAGGAAGAAAGACGAAGAGCTGGACAGGCAGGTCCTGTTGGCTGAACAGCGACGAGAAGAGGAAAGGCTTCTGCAGGAAGAGCGACAAAGGCAAAAGCTGGAGAAGATCAAAGCTGTGGAGGGTAAGGTGGATGGATACCTGAAGAAACAGAAATCTCAGCCTCTGGTTGTGTATATATTGATATCTAAATAATCCGGCACCGCAACAGGTCTGCACATCCTGTTAAATCTGGTTATATATTTAGAACATTAGAGAAAGGAAAACTGGTTTAGTGGTCAAATATAAAGGAGGAATAATTTGGCGCTCATTCATCAGTGACTTCTCAGAAGCAGCTATGAAGCTGTAATAAAGGCGGAGTGGATTGTGAAGGGCACCTCACACGCAGCCTTTCACGTCTTCATCGCTGCAGTTTGACTCGACAGCTGAAAAGTCTGCAGTTGCACTTGAAGCCTTGTGATTTATGTATAGCCCACAGAGTGTGAGAGGGAATGTTGAACACGTTTAATCAAGGGATCACTTCTCTTTTTCTCCCCCCCTCTGATGCCATCTATCAAGGGTTAATGAACTGCTGATTGTGCCTCAGAAGAGGAGTCTCATTAATGTATTATAGATGAACAGCAGGACCTGGCCTGCACTCTGTGTGGATTGCATATGTGGATTCCTCCCTCAAACATCTTTAATCCACACAGCAGGGGGGATGGATGGCAGGCCTCTCTGCCTTTCATGTTGAAAGATAAAGCAGTGATACATATGCACTCTGCGTGCTCTGTTCTGCTCTTTTGATCAACTGGGCCTAAGAAAAGATGGCTGATGGATCGTTCTTTCTACATTTTCGAGCTGCTGTCTCTGACAGCGAAAACTTGGTTTTCATTCACTTTGCAGGCAGCCTCAATTAAACAGCTAGTACGGTTTAAACGGTAACTTCACAGCCTGGAAAAAGGAACCAAAACCCTCCTGATGGTGTTGCTTTTATTTTTGATTTATTATTTCTTAAGGTTCAAAATTCTTATATCTGTGTTCCTTCTTTTGTCTCAGATCGAGCAAAGAGGAGGAAGATGCGGGAGGAAAAGGCTTGCTTGCTGTCTCAAGGAAAAGAGCTGCCACCTGAGCTGATGAATCTGGAGCCATCTTCACCTGTGCTCAGAACACGCAAGAATAAAGAATTGTAAGAGGCCATTCACATTTTGATTCCCATTTCTTGAATGAATTTAAAATAAAAAAAAAACAAAAACTTTATTTATCTCAGAGGGAAATTGGAATTATTCCTGAGAGGAATTTAGAAAATTTTAGTGTGTGTATATATATATATATATATATATATATAATGAATCAAAGTTGTTTGTAACACGTCATTTGTTTGACTTTTTAGCTACGACATTGATGACGATTACACTGCTCTCTATAAAGGTATGCTTCTTGAATCCTTTTACTTCATCTCAGTCTATGCTCATGCTCTTTCTAATGTCTGATCTAATCCCACCTCTGCTCTTCAGTGCTTGAGGCCCTGAAAGCTCATAAAGATGCTTGGCCTTTCTTAGAGCCCGTTGATGACTCCTATGCCCCCAATTATCATGAGATCATCCAGGTACAAGAAACAGTCATTGTTTTCGTATTTGGAGTGGGATTTAATTGATACCTTTATCATGTATACATTCACAAAGATTTCCTTGCTAGAGGATTTGAATTGTGTTAATGTTGACCTTCTTCCCATGCTGTTAGACTCCCATGGACCTGTCCACCATTGAGAAAAAACTCAACGATGGGGAGTATGTTGCTAAGGAGGAGTTTGTGGCAGACGTGAAGCTCATGTTTGACAACTGCGTCGAGTACAATGGAGAAGACAGTGGTAAATTAACTGTTACACAACACAAGAGTCTTGCTTCTTCAATCAAAGTGAGGACCAGACACAAATTCGTTTCAGTGTGTTTATGTTTTGAGAAAGAAGTGCATGAATGCATTTGTGAGGAAAGACACAGGGGATGAGAGTAGGAGTCAGCGCATAGAAAAGGGGCCGGCCTTGGTGCTGTGTTGGGGCCGGGGCCAGGGCAGCGTTGACAGTGATTAATGGGGAGTGATTGAGTTGTGCTCCAGTGCTCAGGGGGACCTGAGCCCTGCAGTGCCAGAGAAGCATTCCAGCCCCTAAACCTCCTGTCTGGAGCCATCCATCCAACTGAATACTCTCCCCAGGGATGGGATGGAGGGGGGGAGGGCGGATTATAAGGGGGCCCGGAGTGGAGCAGAAAGAGGAGAAGGAATGGGCTGGAGGAACAGGGGTCAGCCTCCGCCCTCTGACCTGGTCATTTGGCCCGGACTAGGCCAAGAACGGGAGAATATTTGTGTTCCATGAAGATATGGCACGCCTATTGGTTTGGAGGTTTTTAGCACTTGTTTTTGACTGTGTGTGGGAGTGTGTGTGCTTTGCATACAAGAGGGAGGGAGTGACTGCATACACAAATGTGTGCAGAGTGTACATGTGTTGGATGTGCTTCAGGTATGTGACTGAAGTGTGTGCCTGCTTATGTGGTGTAGAAAACATATGTGTTTCAATATTTTTTCTGAGTTTTATCATGTGTGCATACCGGATGCTCTCTGTCCACAGAATACACTGTCATGGCAGAGTCTCTGGAGCGGTGTTTCAGCCGGGCCTTGGCAAAACACTTCCCAACAGAGGATGGCGACACAGATGAAGAGTTCCATGTCAGCCGGGAAGACAAAGAGCGCAAAGACAAAAAGCGTAACCGCAGTAGTAAACATTTGGGACCTGAAAGTTTGATCAGGGCCACTGAGCAAGCCCAACGTAAGCGAAACTCCCAGGGGGGCAAGGGCAGCACACCCTCAGAGGAAGAGGACAGCAGATTGTCCCGACTGCCCCCTCCTCGTCACTGGACGAATGGTCCTGCTTACCCTCACACTCTGCCGCCAAGCCAGGTGCACCCGCGTGAAAGTGGCATCAGGAGCATGTACTACCCAGGGCAACAGGTATCCACAGAACATCATCTTCTTTTCTTAATGTTCTCCATCACTTATCCATCACATTATTGGCAGTTTTTTCCCCCAAATTTCTGCCTAAGATATATGAAAAAGCAATAGTGGGTGAATTTTCTCTGTCATCTTACCAGCTTCATCATTCAACTGGCCCCTCTGGTCCTCATGGACCACATATGTATGCCCAAAGAATGGCAATGGATCCTCGCTTTTCCTACCCAGTTCACATTCCCAGACATGGAGACCCAAACTTGAACCGCTTGCCCCACAGCTTTAACATGCAGGTATACGACACACAGGTTCTACATATGACGCTAGTTTTAATGAGATAACCACTGAGTTGTTTTCTGTTTGCGTGTTCAGCTGAATATTCATAATAAAACATTTGAACCTTGATGCTGGTAAAACATAGAATTCTGATGAATTTTCTAAATCTTTTTTCACGCTTATTTTACCTAGCATCGCTTGGCTGAGGTACATCACATGGGCCCCAGGTATCCACTGCAGCCAGATCCTAATGAGCAGCAGCCTCCACAGCAGCACCCGTACATGGGTCCAACTCATGGCCCATCTTTGGGCCCACGTCCCATTGCCCTCCAACCTGGACCTCCCCCTGAAGCCAGCATGTATCCATCCCACCACCGTCCTGAGGGCCACACCATGCATCCTATAGGCAACAGATTTTCAGGACCAGAAGGCCCACCTCAGCACAACCACCCGGGCTTGAGGGCTCCTGTTATGGGCATATCAAACATGTGGCCTGGTATGAATCCCCAGGGCCAGGACAGACTTAACGGCATGCACATGCAGGATCCCAACGTGGTTAACCAACATAACTTTAGTTACGGTGGAATCCCCCCTCCAATGGGACATAAACCATGGCCGGAAGCTGCTGGATACCCCCAGCATCCTTCCAATGCTCAATATCAAATGTCTTCAGCCGCCAGCTCCATCGGGCCCACGTCTTCACGGCCTCCTGTGTCCCAACCAGATTCCTCTGGCAGGACACTTTTGTCTTCCATGTTGGAAAGCCCAGAGATGCTGGCCCTGCAGCAGCTGTCAGCCTCTTCTGGACCCCCTGCTGGTGCCCCTCATCAGCACATAGGCAACTTTCAGCAACCAGGGCCCCCATCAGGACTTGGCAGCAACCCAGCTCACCCCTCTAAACAGCCTCCCCCAACCCCTGAGATTCAGCTGCTGCGTCCTGCTAGAGACAAAGGGCTAGACAACCAGCCATCCCAACAGACAAACATGGACCCCAAAGGTAGACCTGACCTTCTCTTGCAGTATTCCACAAGCTATCTATATTACAAATGCAGTCTAACCTTTTCCAACTCAAATACTTTCTACAATTTAATGTCTCTATATGTTAATCAGCACCGCCCTCAGCTTTTTGTCCATTTCTGTCAAGTGCTTTTCAAATTTGATTTAATTATTTCTCACAGTGAGTAGCAAATTGAATATTCATCAGTTCAGTTAAATTTCCTGCTTATTTCTTTGAGGGTGCTAAAATTATGCATGTCATCAGTTATGCTTCACTAGCAAGCTGGAAGATATGTTTGTATCCTCATTTTAAAGAAGTTAAACTAAGTTGTATTTGTGTTGTCGATCACTCGTTTGTACAGTATAACAGCCATGAATGACAGTATTTGTCTTCACTTTATTCTTATATCTTTATGGTCTACAAATTTGTTCTTTATTCATATTAAATTAGCCTTCTGCGTTAACCTCTTTTTTTTTCTTTTTTTTTTTAACAGGCCTAACACCAGAGAACAACATGGCTGCAAACAACAATTCTGATGAAGCTGCATCACACAAAAACATGTTTTCAGTCAACCAGGAACACCTCTCCAAACCCAACCCTAAAGAATGTTACAGTACATCGGCAGGTAGGATTCAGAGCCCACCGGCTCCTAACTTGGGCAGATCACAGGACAACCCCAAGCAGGACGTGGGTGGCCAGGGACAGTCTGCCAGCCACTGTCCTGCACAAAACAGTGCCACTGCTACTGCTTCAGCCCATATCATTACAAATAACATCAGCTCCACAGATCCTGTTCCACAAAACACACCTGAGCATACACAGAACAAACCGCAGCACAACGCTTTAAGCCCTGCACGTCTTCCACAGAACCCACTGCCATCGCAGGCCTCTGAAGCTCAGAATTCCTCTCAACATGCTACAGAGAACAAGCAAAGTGAACACCAGCAGGACATCCAAAAACAACGGCAATCACAAGTAACCAAGAGTACTCCTCTTCAGGGTCAACGAGAGGGTTCTCCGCAGCCAATGACTCTGAACACGGAGCAACACATTTCTCTAGAACCTTCTCATCATATTCCCCAAAGAATCTCTTCACACTGCCCCACTCAGCGCAGTCCCATGCAAGGGATATTACAGAGTATCACTCAAGGAGCCCAGCCTGCCCCACTCACCTCTTTGCCACCCAGTCATCCTACCCCACTGTTACCCTCCCAACCTAGCCCAGCAGACCATGGAGATCAAAGACCTAGTGAGCCCACAAGTAGACCTGACTCAGTGAGCACTGCCACTTCACCCCAGCATACTATGATGACAACTGGACCACCAACTAGTGTTTATAATCACCAGGCTTTTAGCCCAAATCACAATCAAACCCAGGTGATGGGGAGTGATGTGGGTGTTCAGACTCAAAGAGGACCCCCACAGAGTCACAATCCAGCCATGCCTCCTCACTCTCAAGGTCAGATCAACGGAACATTGGGTCCGTACGGCATTGGGAATCCTCCACATCCAGACTACAGTCACACGAACATGAGTAGACAAATGCCCCCATCTGCTCATCTACCTTATCACAACCAGTCCATAAACACCCTCCACAATCCTGCTGCTCACACCACCTACCACCAGCAGGGAGGGACTGCCTACTCTTACCTCATGCCTGGACATCAGCACCCACAGAACCAAAGCAATATGTACTCTCCTCATCAATACCAGCAGCCAACCTACTACCCCCAGCCCCATTCCCAAACTCAGTCCCATAACCAAGCTAATGGCAGAGGGAGTTACCCTCCCAAGGAGTGGCACAGATCTCCTTATCAGCCTCACCAGCCGATTCCACCCAATCCCTACCTTCCTGTAGCCAGTGCCAGAGCCAATGGTCAGTCAAAGGAGACTACTGTGTCACCAATGGGTTCAGAGAGCTCCAGTGGTACTGGATTGGTGTCCCCTGGCCCTGTGTCTGAAGTAGGGCCACACTCTGGGGGGGCAGAGGAAGGGAAGTGTGAAAGCAGGGACCAGGCTCAAGTAGGCAGCAGTTCCAGTCCAGCAAAGCAAGGTCACAGCGAGAGCTCAGAGCAGCCTGAAAGTCCTAAAGAAATCCTGGATCTTGACAGCCATAATGCGGCTGCTCGCCATCGGACCATCCTTCCACTTCAGCAGCAGCTTCCGCCTCCTTCTTCTGCACACATATCACCTGGCTTCATGTATGACCCTAGAGCCTTGCATCCAGGAATGCAGCAAGGTGGCATCCCACCACCACATATGATGCCTCAGGGTCATGGATTTAGAAATGGAACTCCATACCCTGGCCAACCATACTCAGATCCAGGGCGCTATGCTGCCCAGAGACCACACCCACACCTTATGGAAGCTCTACAGCAACCCCAGCAGCTACCATTTTCCTCAGGCCAGACACGCATGGCCATGTACAGACACCCCAGACCTGGGGGTCACTTTCAGGGCATGATGATTCAGCAGAGAGGCGTGGGACCAGAACGCTTCATACATCCAGGGTAGGAGAGCCAATCCTTGGCTAGTTTATAACATAACATTCTTTTTAATCTGCTTCTGATAAAAATTTTCCAGAAAAAAATTCATTGCATTCAGATTTTATGATTCCATCTTAAAAACTAGCGTTTAGTTGAGTCTGCTGACAGTGGAACCATAAAGAGCATTCATGTTTGGACATTCCTACAAGCCCAACAGTAGC